>NC_088881.1:778209-1078209 GCF_032884065.1 Artemia franciscana | reverse complement strand
CAATGAAACAAAATTCCTGAAACTAAAACTGAAAAACTAAATCAGCCCCTGAACTGTGACTGTTGAGTCCTGGTTGAACGTCGTCGAAGTAATAATTCTGGAACTGTTTGAATTTTTAAGTAGATTGAAACGTTTAATGAATAAAAAAGTATTTGGGCTGAATTCCCGTAGGGAATGGGGTCTTCCTGTGCCGGCTAAGGCATAAGAAATTATTTAGAATGATCCAGCTTAATACGTATCGAGATTGAAGAATTTATATACAAAAGTTATATTTGACAAAAAAAATTGTTTAATGTTTGTTGAATGTTTGACAAAATTTTGAATAAAAATGAGTAAAATATGAAAAAAAATATAGCACATCACCCTAGGTCAGGGAAAATTACATGACTTTGTTGTTTTTGAGATGAAGGGGCAGAATCTCAGAATCAACGCCAAAACTAGGTGAGTTATATGGAAAATAAAAGAACCTGGAGATAAAACCATACAAACTTTTATTCAGGGGGTGAAGTGCCCAAAAAATTCCGTTTCTGTGTGTCCCTGTTTGGGCTATAAAACGAAAATTGTTACATTTCCTCCCTCCCCCGTCTCTCTCTTTCTTTCCTTCTTTCTGATTCCCTGAAAACCTGGAGAGGAGATAACGAATTGACGTTAGCAATTACATAACTTTTGCTTCTTTTGTAGGTAAGAGAGGTTATAGACCGAAGTAAACCTCACTGTTTCGAATTGCATGGAGATGCTGGTGTAATAAAAGCTTGTAAAACTGATAGCGATGGAAAAGTGGTTGAAGGTAAACACACGGTTTATCGAATGTCTGCCGCGTCTGCTGAAGAGAAAGAACATTGGATGAAATGTATTCAACAACGAATAAGTCATCATCCATTTTATGACATTCTTGCTGAACGAAAAAATCGAATCCAAAAAACAGGTAGCAGATTACGGACGTAAACGGGTACCCATGATTTGTTGGTTAAATTGTTCTTTTTGAAAACGTTTTTATCAATGAATTTGTGAATTAGTTATGTGGCCATAAGCTACGTGGAATACTTAAACCACAAATAGTGGAAGTATATTCGAAATTTCCTGTTGTGCCACATGTAAGAACCGTGGCTTTTAATGTGAATGATGATGATCTGCCGAGTCGAAGACAGCACTGAAGCAAAGCGGGCATAATATGCTGCAATATTTGCTTGCGCAGTTTCCACTGATATATGAATTGCTGGAACTTTGAAAGTGCTTAAGACACATACAGCGCTGTGGCATTGAACGCTCAGTGCAGCAAGATTTGCATGCACAATTTCCTTGATATGTGACGTGCTGCAACTTTGAAAGTGCTATGACACATACAGCGCTGTGGCATTGAACGCTCAGTGCAGCAAGATTTGCATGCACAATTCCCTTGATATGTGAAGTGCTGCAACATTGGCTCAGACAACATTGTGTATATAAACTGATATTGATGACATGCAATAAATTGCCGTTTGTGATGCTCCTGAGGTTTGAATCCTGAATCAAAATTGTACAGTGGACGAAATAGGGTATTTGAATTATGTTCCATATCAATTCGTTTGATTCGCAACTGTTTGTGATTTAAAGTTACATTGGTTATAGACAGGGCCGTAGCTGGAAAGTTTTGGCCGATCATAGGGCCGTAGCTGGAAAGTTTTGGCCGACCATAGGGCCGTAACTGGAAAGTTTTGGCCGACCATAGGGTCGCAGCTGGAAAGTTTTGGCCGACCATAGATGGTATTTTCTCAATGCTCATAAAAAAGAAAACATTAACGATGAAGAATACAAATAGAAATATTTATGGAAATCACGCTTGCCTCACTCACATGCGTAGGGTGTGGTCCTTGATGTCTTTTTTTCTGACCTTGTCAGTTTTAGTTTTTAAAAGAAAAATTGATTTTTAATAAAGTGTCATTGGAGAAGTTTTCTTTAAGTTGTATGTTTCAAATAATTATTATTAGTATGCAAGCCAGGGGGAGACAGGAATCAACCCGCATTGTATATCCTTCATTGTGGATTCAATTTCCGTGGTTTTGTTTAACTTTTGCGATTTGTATATTTTACTTCTTTTTAATTTATACATATAGATTCATTATTTATTTTATTTTTTATGCATGTAGCATCATTATTTTCTCTTTTATTATGTTCCATTTATACCCTTTTATTCTTTTATTCTATTCTATACCCTCAAATTCTATTTCCCGATTAGTCTGTATAGTCATGAAATTCTAAAAAAAAGATGTTTTTAGTTTTTGCGCTTTAATCTTTTTTTGTACATTCAATATTATTTCTTCTTCTGGTTTTACATAATTGCTTTGTTCATATTTTGACTGGGGATCACAACAATTCAAAAACTTTAAGAGAGAAAACCAGAAGTTTAAAGCTTATAAGACAATCGGTAATAGAAATCGGACTTGCTTGAGTTTTCAATTATCTTTGAAAGACATAGCATGAAAAGACATTAGATTGCATAAAAAGCAAAAACCTGGTAATTGCAAACATATTTGTATATATTTTAACAAGGGATTACAACAATGCAAATGTCTTAAAAAAGAAAACCAAAAGTTTGAATCTTAGTAGACAATTGGTGTTAGAGATCAGACTTGCTTGAATAACGAAAAGACCTTAAATTGCATGAAGAGCAAAAAACTAGTTCTTGTAAAAATATTTGTATATATTATAGGAAGGGATTACAACAAATTCAAAAACCTTAAAAAAGAAAACCAAAGGTTTGAAGCTTATTAGACAATCGGTGTTAGGAATTGCTTCAATAATCGAATATCTTTGAAAAGACTTCTGTATGAAAAGACATTTCAGTATGAAAAATTTATCTAGAGGTGAACCCAAAAACAGAAAATTTACAAGTGTTAAAAATAATAATTCATTGGAAGAAAAAGGTTTTTATCCCACCACCTGAATAATTAGCAAATCTCAACCCGGACCATCATGCAATACTAGACCAATAAGGGTGGCTAAAGCAAAGGGCATTGGCGTCAAATTCGCAAAGTGTTATAAATGATAATTCGTTGGGAGAAAAAGAGGTTTCTGTCCTTCCACCAGAATAATAAACAAATCTACATCCTGGTCTATCGCGTAAGACTACCAATAAGGGAAGCTAAAGTAAAGGGCATTGGCTGATTGTCTAAAGTAATGAAAATCCAAAATGAAGAAGAAAGAAAAATGATTAGAAGATAAGCGACAGTGAGAAT
This sequence comes from Artemia franciscana, assembly GCF_032884065.1. NCBI lineage: Eukaryota > Metazoa > Arthropoda > Branchiopoda > Anostraca > Artemiidae > Artemia > Artemia franciscana. The sequence goes on along the minus strand of NC_088881.1, from coordinate 1,074,994 downwards.
TAAAACTTATCAAAATCGAAAAAGATATTGATGATAATTAAAATGATAATTCTTTGGAAGCATCTAAACTATCAAACGTGATAATTTCAAGAGAACAGTCCGAACAAATTAAATTCACAACGGGAGAAAATCAACAACCTGGACTTTCAAATGAGACAAGACCCCCAAAAAGACGAAAACTCACAAGTGTTATAAATCATAATTCGTCGGAAGAAAAATACCCCCCACACACCTTGTATTTTCCCGAAATGTGTCTGATAGAAATTTTGAGATGCCATTTGTTGTCGTAGAAACTTCAAAAAGAGCTCATTCAATTGGAAAGTGAAAGGGCTAGTTCTCTTTTTAATAGTCGAAAATGATTGGAGGGTAACTAAGCCCCCTCCCACACCCACCATTTCCCCAAACACATTCGGTCAAAACTTTGAGATAGCCATTTTGTTCAACGTAATTGAAAGGTCCAGAAATTCTCTCTTTGAGGATGAAAACCCCACACAGCCCTCACGGTAAGGGTTGTAAGTTATGCCCTGTGGTATATAAAGCATATATAGAAAGGGTGATCGTATAAACTTCGAAGGGGGCTCATTGGATTGTTAATCAGAAGTTCTTGTGTCGTTTTAAGATTGATAGTGACCCAAACCTCGCATTTTCCCGAAATTCATCTGATAAAATTTTTAGATGGCCATTTGTTGTTGTAGATACTTCGAAAAATGCTCATTCGTTTGGGAATTTAAAGGGCTAGTGCCCTTTTTATTGCTCAAAAGTGATTAGAGAGCAACAAGCCCCCTTCCCCCATGCCCATCAATTCCCAAACACAAAAAAAATTATCAGATGGCCATTTTGTTCAGCGTAGTTGAAAGGTCTGGAAATTGTGTCTTTCACAACCCCCATACCCTCTCAAGACCAGCACATATTTTTGCACTTTACTGAAAAAAATGGCTGTGGATTGTCAGTTTAGTATGCACATACTGATATTTATTCCTCAAAGTTTTAATAGTTTTTTATTTATTAATGTTAAAGAAGTTAAAACGTTTTAAGTGTAATTAAGAGTCAATTTTTAAGAGTCAAAAATGAATGGAGGGACGTCAGCCCCCCTCCCCCCAAGCCAATCATTCCTCAAAATGTATCCGATCGAAGTTTTAAGAGAGCTATTTTGTTCAGCATTGTTGAAAGGTCCAGTATTGAGGATGTCAACCTCCCCACAGTCCTCAGGACAAGGGATGTAAGTTAGGCAATTCTTTCATTGTTTACACATAACATATGGTATTGAGAAAGGTATGTATGTTTGAACTTTACTTTCCAAGGAGACGAAGGGTATTCAGGTTCGCCTTTCAGGAGATGTTGAGTGGAGGGTTGAACTAAATTAAAAAGTTATGTGTATGCGCATTGTCAAAAGGGTACAACACAGAAATAACTGAGTACATTAAACTGGAAAATTCAGGAAATTATAAGGGAGATGATCGAAAAGGCAATATTTGCATGCTATTAATGCTACTACAACTATCACCACTACTTCTACAACACTACTCCATTTACAGTATTAAGGGAAAATTTGAGCTAAATCAAAAGACGCTATGTGCATGCATATTGTCAAAATAGCATATCCCAAGAGGTGGTTTGAATATTAAGTTGAAACTTTCAGGGAATACTTAAAGGGGAAGATCTTGTCACCAAAAGGCAATATGTGCACACTACTACTAATACTATGTTACTGCTACATTTACTACTAGGGTGTAACAGCAATAGCTTAGGAACAGTTAGGTGTGTGAAACTGAAACTAACAGGGCTTGTTGTGAGGGATTGAACTAACCAAAAGAAAATATTTGCAACCTAATGCTTATGCTTCTACTTATACTACTGCTACTGTTACTATTAGTACTACCTCTATTACTGATGCTGCCACTAAAGTTTAGGCTACTATAATTAATTCTACAGCTACTAGTACTACTATTGCTCTTAAAAATTAGGACATTAAGGCGATAATTTGGGATACATAGAAACTATATGGAACTAAATCGAAGCACACTATGCCCACACAGGTTGTCAAGCGGACGCATCTGAAATTCTTCAGGAATGGTTGATGGTATATATTAAGCTGAAGCTTTCAGCGTTGTTGAAGGGGATATTGAAGAAACCAAAGGGGGTATGCCCATACTGCTGCTACAACTATTGCTACTGCGCAATCTAAGGCTATTAGGCTGAAGCTTATAAAGAATGTTTAGACGGATGTTGAAGTAAATAAAAGAAAACTATAAGCATGTGGACTTTTGAAAAGGTGACGAAGCAATGTCTAAAGACTACCCTATATTATTAATTTAGACTTTTAAGGGTAAGTTGTGGGAGATTTTGAACTAGCCAGAAGGCACTATATGTGTACTTTTGATACTACCACTATAGTTAATGTAACTAATGACCCAAAAAGGCATTAAGATGAAACCTTTAGGGAACGTTTAGGAGTTTCAATTAAAGGGAAAAACTGTAGATATGTAGGTTTTCAAAAGGGCACATAAGCAATATCATAGGCAGCACTCACTATAATAGCTAGAAATGTCATTGAAACTTTTAAAAGAGCTAATTCAATTCAAAATTAAAAGTTCTAGTGCCGTTTGTAAGAGTAGCAAGAAATTGAAGGACAAGCAGCCCTTCTCTCAAGCCCCTTCATTTTCCAAACGCACACAGTCAAAATTTTGAGACAGGCATTTTGTTCAGCATGGTCAGGCAACTATATCTTTAGGGATATTAGGCATGTCAACCCCCCCCCCCAATTATGCAATTGGCCTGTTATGTTTTAAAACTACATTTTACTATATAAATTAAAAGGCGTTGTGTCTATAGTTGCCAATAAGACACCTCAGCAATATATTGAGAACGACTGGGGGTAATAAGTTGAAGCTATTCGGGATACTACTATTGCTACTTCTACTCTTACAACTTAAATAAATAAAATGAATGCTGGTGTACCCAAGTTGTCAAAGAGTATAGATAGAATCTTTTGGGAGCGATATTAAGTTTTATTTTTCAGGTCAACTTCAGAAGCAATACAATTAAATTAAAAAATACTGTTTGTGTCAGGATTAAAAATTGTTGAAAAAAATTCTCCAACATATAGTTTAAAGAGCGTTTCAACTTCAGAAGCAATACAATTAAATTAAAAAATACTGTTTGTGTCAGAATTAAAAATTGTTGAAAAAAATTCTCCAACATATAGTTTAAAGAGCGTTTAAAATGAAAGTAAGGAACATATTTGAAACCTATTTTAAGGTTTCAACTAAGGAGTTGAAACCTTAGGAACTAAGGAGGCCCCTTAGGGCTCCTCCTTAGTTCCATACTATGAAGTTTGGCTTTTTTCCAAATTTTTAAGAAAATTTTCAATTAAAAGAGAAGATTTTCAAAGAACTGAAAAAATATTGTTTAATGAGCAAGGCGTTGAGAAGAGGGCAGTCCCCCTTATGTACAGAGTAATTATATTTATTATAAGTTATAAACATGCTGCTTACTTTAGTTGAAAACCTTTTCTATTTGTTTTATTAAATTTCATGAAACTGTAAAGTTTTAGTAATACAATATTTTTGGTAACGCAGAAAAACAATCAGTTTTTCAATGATCTCTTTTCGGATTTTAACGGGTAATCAAACAGTTCGTGGTAAAGAACTGTAAGTAAGGAGCGACCGGGCTTAATAGTAACCAAAACTCTAAAATATATATATATATATATATATATATATATATATATATATATATATATATATATATATATATATATATATATATATATATATATATATATATATATATATATATATATATCATGAAAAGAGAAATCACCAATGCAACAGCACAAACACAAAAAAAAAAAAAAAAAAAAAAAAAGAGAGAGAGACAGAAGGAGAAAAGGAAGACTGTTTTCCTAAATTAGTGATTAATATAGACGAGCACTTGAATGAGGCCTTAACCCTACTCATCCATACAATCACATAGGTCAAACAGCATAGCCATACACAATCAACCATGAAGAATAATCCATGGACAGGCAGTCATGTCGTCAAGTTCTCCTATTTATTCAATTGCTGCTTCGTTTGTTTGAGTGAACGAACTTTTTCATTTATTTCTCAGTTGTTCGTTAGCATCCGTCGTTGGCGGTTCAAATTTGTTTTGATTTTGTGCAAATCACGGATATTGGCGAAAAACTTACTTCATTGTTCGTTAAGTATTTGATTTTGATTCTTTTAATTTTTTGGTCTTTTATTGAACTTTATTTAATTTTTTGGCGATTTTCTTTCATTGGTTTTGCTGTACTTTCCGCGCTTGTTTTTCGGTTTTTGTTTTTTCCTATATCGTATTATTCTGTTCGCGCTGAAAAAGAGAGGCAGTTGTTCTCTCGAAAAACTCAAAATATTCGCTTTCTGTGTTTCTCTTAGTATTTTCATTTGGCATTTAAAAATCTCATTTTTAATCGTTTTCTTTTTTTTTATTTTGAAGTCTTTGTTAGTAGATACAAGAAGGCTAGCAGGGACCCTGTCTATATTTTTAGTATACTTATTAGTAGGCACAAGAAGATTTAAATAGACAACGACTACCTTTCCTAGTCTTCCTCTTAGCACGTGCAAGAAGATGGGTAGAGCCCATGTCTACCTTTTATAGTCTAATTATTGGTAGACTTGAGAAGATTAGAAGAGACGACGCCTACCTACCCAGTTTACTTAATAGTAGATACAAAAAGATTACAAAAGAGACTACCTTGTCATTCGAAGTCTATTTGTTAGTAGATACAAGAAGGCTAGCAGGGACCCTGTCTATATTTTTAGTATACTTATTAGTAGACACGGGAAGATTTAAATAGACAACGACTACCTTTCCTAGTCTTCCTCTTAGCACGTACAAAAAGATGGGTAGAGCCCAAATCTACCTTTTATAGTCTAATTATTGGTAGACATGAGAAGAGACAACGCCTACCTACCCAGTTTACTTAATAGTAGATACAAAAAGATTACAAAAGAGACTACCTTGTCATTCGAAGACTATTTGTTAGTAGATACAAGAAGGCTAGCAGGGACCCTGTCTATATTTTTAGTATACTTATTAGTAGGCACAAGAAGATTTAAATAGACAACGACTACCTTTCCTAGTCTTCCTCTTAGCACGTACAAAAAGATGGGTAGAGCCCAAATCTACCTTTTATAGTCTAATTATTGGTAGACATGAGAAGATTAGAAGAGATAACGCCTACCTACCCAGTTTACTTGATAGTAGATACAAAAAGATTACAAAAGAGACTACCTTGTCATTCAAAGGCTATTTGTTAGTATATACAAGAATGTTAGCAGGGACCATGTCTATCTTTTTAGTATACTTATTAGTAGGTGCACTAAGATTAAAATAGACAACTACTACCATTTCTGATCTTCCTCTTGGTACCTACAATAAGATTAATGGAGACCATGTATACCCTTTCTAGTCTGATTATTGGTATACACGAGAGGATTAGAAGAGACTACGCCTGCCTTTCCAAGTTTACTTAATAGTAGATACAAGAAGATAAAAAAGAGACTATGCCTATCTTTCGAAGTCCATTTGTTCGTAGATAATAGAAGGCTAGCAGGGATCATGTCTATCTTGTTAGTATACTTATTAGTAGACACGAAAAGATTAAAATAGATAACTACTACCTTTCCTAGTCTTCCACTTAGTACCTACAAGAAGATAGGTAGAGACCATATCTACCTTTTATAGTCTGGTTATCTGTAGACACGAGAAGATTAGGAGAGACCACGCCTACCTTTCCAAGTTTAATTAATAGTAGATATAAGAAGATAAAAAAGAGACTATGCCTATCTTTCGAAGTCCATTTGTTCGTAGATAAGAGACGGCTAGCAGGGATCATGTCTATCTTGTTAGTATACTTATTAGTAGACACAAAAAGATTAAAATAGACAACGACTACCTTTCCTGGTCTTCCTCTTAGTACCTACAAGAAGATAGGTAGAGACCATATCTACCTTTTATAGTCTGGTTATCTGTAGACACGAGAAGATTAGAAGAGACCACGCCTACCTTTCCAAGTTTACTTAATAGTAGATACAAGAACATAAAAAAGAGACTATGCCTATCTTTCGAAGTCCATTTGTTAGTAGATAATAGACGGCTAGCAGGGATCATGTCTATCTTGTTAGTATACTTATTAGTAGACACAAAAAGATTAAAATAGACAACGACTACCTTTCCTAGTCTTCCTCTTAGTACCTACAAGAAGATAGGTAGAAACCATATCTACCTTTTATAGTCTGGTTATTTGTAGACACGAGAAAATTAGAAGAGATCACGCCTACCTTTCCAAGTTTACTTAATAGTAGATACAAGAACATAAAAAAGAGACTATGCCTATCTTTCGAAGTCCATTTGTTCGTAGATAATAGACGGCTAGCAGGGATCATGTCTATTTTGTTAGTATACTTATTAGTAGACACAAAAAGATTAAAATAGACAACGACTACCTTTCCTAGTCTTCCTCTTAGTACCTACAAGAAGATAGGTAGAGACCATATCTACCTTTTATACTCCGGTTATCTGTAGACAAGAGGAGATTAGAAGAGACCACACCTACATTCCAAGTTTACTTATGAGTAGATACAGGAAGATTAAAAAAGATACTACGCCTATCGTTCGAAGTCTATTTGTTAGTAAATGCAAGAAGATTAGCAGGGATCATGTCTATATTTTTAGTATTCTTATTACTAGGCACAAGAATATTAAAATAGACAACGATTACCTTTTCTAGTCTTCCTCTTAGTACGTAAGAGAAGATTATTGGAGACCATAGCTGCCATGCCTACCTTTTTTTAGTGTACTTGCTATCTGATACAAGAAGATTAGAAAAGATCATGCCTACTTTTCCAAGTCTACTCTTATTAGACACAAACAGATTAGAAGATACCTTGGCTACGTTTCCTAGTCTGCTTATTAGTTGATGCAAGAAGGATAGATGCCTGGCATTTTGCCACACTTTTGCTAACTTTAGTAGTCCAGAGAAATGGACCCAGCATACTAGTCTGCATAAGAATTTTAAGGACTATTCCTGTTTGGTAGCCCTGAAGTGTGCATTATGTGGTAATAATGACCACATGTGGCACTTGTATAAGTCCCCTGCGTCCCAGAAACTATTGAAATCAATTGGTGTCTAGGAATCACTCCATTGAACATCAATGGTGCAGTGATTAACAAAAGTTCTCTTTTGTGCAGCTCGTGGCTGATTTTGATGGACTACGTCTGCATGAGGATTTCTCTTCGAAAGAGAAACAAGCACTGTTGCAACTTGATTGTAGGGTTAAGGTCTTCGGTGGTTCTGGATTAGCAAGAGGAAGAGGAAGAACTTACAATGGTATTGTTTGCTTATTCATGCCAAACTTATCCCCAAATCAATGTCGTTTTCTGATCTCTTTACGTTGCTTCAACTTTTAGAAATTACTGTGTGATTTACATATATGCCAACCGACAACCGTAATTTACACTAAGGGCAGATATTTAGCAAAGCTGGTACTCAATGCTCATTGTCCTCATTAACGACCTGGCACCTGGCACTTACATAGCATAACAGTGGGCTTACATCCAATGTTGACTTTATCCTGTCAGTGAAAAGAATTTTTTTTACCCCCTTTGCCGTGATAAATATGCAATTACTGTTCCAGACCATTTAATTTTATCGAATATGTTCCGTGTTGGTTCAAGCAGTTCTGGTATCCCATTTAAGAATCATAAGCGTCGGGTTTGGGAGCAGGTGGGAACAAATTGATGTCCCTAATTGCTCTTTAGCTTCTGATAAAATACTGTCAAACATCAAAATACCTTATCACCTTTTGGAGACTAGCTTGTAATAATAATAATAATTTATTTTTGACCCGCTACAAAAAATCAAAGCGGAGTACCAATAAAAGAAACAAAACAAACACTACACAAAACAGAAAGAACAAGAAACTAAAGCAAACGAGTAAGGCCACTGTGGGCGGGCAGATACTTATAAGTAGACTGTGGTATTTTGCCAGCAAGTCCCGTGAGGTTCGACCCAATATCCGGGAAACTGTAAACAGATATGAGCTTCATATTTCTGTACCATGGCTGAGAGCCATGTTTCCATACTAAGCCAGGCTGACAAGCAGTTATCATTGAACATTTATTGTTGTGAAATCGTACACCCTTAAGAATAACAGAAAAGGAGGCTATGCCTACTAGAAAATATGTATCAGACAGAAAAGCAGGACATAAATCCCGAGCATAGTGAAGCCTGTCTTGGGTTGTCTTGGGTCGGTATTTGGGTTTCAGTTGTGGTGTGACAACGGTATTGAGGCTCAATTATTTTCGTTGATGGTTACACTTTATGTCTTGGCGGTCTCCCTTTTTGGTCTCTCTTATAAGATAAGAGAATAAAATACGAGAATAAATAAGAGAGAAATAAGAGAATAAAATAAGGAAATAAGAGAATATAATCTTATAAAATAAAAGGTCTCTCTGATACAATAAGAATAAACATACAGTGCGCCCTTGCTACTACCGTTTTGTGAATTTCTTTTGCGTGCGTCTTCTTGGAAGCGTAACGCAGTGATTAGCAGCCGATATAACATACCGGACCCGTGTATTGCTGTTTAGAACTAGATAAGATTTATAAAAGTTTAACGGGAAATGAACTGTGTGATATTTTGCGATATTATTTTGTGGCAGCACCTGCTAGAAAAACGCAGATCGGAACAGATACCCCAAAGTGGAATGTAAACCCTTAGCTTAGTTTTGGTTTCAGCTTTGGTTTGACAATGGTAGGATTTAAGTGGGCACAGTGAATAAAATCATATTAATCAAGAAACGCAAACTCACGAAATTTTTATCTCAGCATCGGTCCGTATTATAAAAGATTAAATAAAAAAAACAAGTTTTTTTTACTGAAAGTAAGGAGCGACATTAAAACTTAAAACGAACAGAAATTACTCCGTATATGTTAGGAAATTTTCCTCCTCAACGCCCTGCTCTTTACACTAAAGTATGACTCTTTCTCTTAACTCTCCTTTTTAAAATAGTAAAAAACTCGTCAATGCCTCGTTCTTTACACTAAAGCTTAAATCTTGTCCCAATTCCTTCAGAATGACCCCTGAATCACAAAGACCGTAGAATAAATAGTTGAAATTACTAAAAAATACTTTATCGTAAAGAGCGAGGTATTACGAGGAGGTGAACCCCTTATATGCGTAATAATTTCTGTTCGTCTTAAGTTTTAATGCTGCTCCTTACTTTCAGTTGGAAAAAACTTTCATATTTATTTTTTCACTGTTTTTTTAAATAATGCTAGAAAATCCTGCGCTCCCTTCATTGAAATACTCTCCCCCCATGACAATTCCTCCATAGACAGATGCTACCACTTAACCCCCCCTCAACCCCCCCCCCCCAAAAAAAACAACAAAAAATCCACCTGAAAACGTTTGTACACTTCCAGGTAACCATTACTACATGTAAACACTGGTCAAAGTTTGTAACTTGTAGCCCCTCTCACGGGGACTGTGAGGAGTAGGTGCTCCCCAAAGACAGAGATATTAGGTTTTTCGACTATGGTGAATAAAATGGCCATCTCAGAATTTTGATCCGGTGACATTGAGGAAAAAATGAGCGAAGGAGGGGGCCTAGGTGCCCTCCAATTTTTTGGTCACTTAAAAAGGGCGCTATAACTTTTAATTACCGTTAGAATGAGCCCTCTTGCAACATTCTAGGACCACTGGGTCGATACGATCACCCCCGGGAAAAAACAAACAAACAAATAAACACGCAACCCTGATCTGTCTTCTAGTAAAATACCAATATCCACATTTTTTTAGATAGGAGCTTGAAACTTCTATAGTACGGTTCTTTGATACGCTTAATGCGATGGTGTTATTTTCGTTAAGATTCTATGACTTTTAGGGGGTGTTTTCCCCTGTTTTCTAAAATTAGGCAAATTTTCTCAGGCTCGTTTGATGGGTAAGACTAAACTTGATGAAACTTACATATTTAAAATCAGCATTAAAACACGATTCTTTTGATGTAACTATTGATATGAAAATTCCGTTTTTTAGAGTTTCGGTTACTATTGAGCCGGGTCGCTCCTAAAATCAACCCGTCCTTTGTTTGGAATTTTATGAAAATCAATAGATGTCGGAAGCATTTTGTTTCTCTTCGTGATAGCCCTCGTGAGGAAAAGTAACTATTATTTTTCCTATTTTTATGCCCCCGATCCCCAGCTTGATTAAGGTTTTTAAAAGAAACTAGACAAAAGACTCTCTGAGCATGCTGTAACTTGGGGCTTTATAGCAACCTTCTCCAGTAAGTATATTTTTCAAACTTTTCGGCGAACTGTGAGTAAGCAACTATTCGTACTAGCAGCAATTAAGACTATAAAAAAAAATATATGCATCAAAAGAATAGATGCATATATTTTGACAACAATATACACATCAAGAGAATCAGGTTTTCATTGAGACCTTTTATTAGATAAAATGCTGAATGTACTGAAATTTTGGAGTCTTGGTCTTGGATTTTGTCTTTCTTACAGTTGTTTTTATGGCCCTTGGTATTAACCAAGTGACATATAATGATCGCAAATTCTGTCGGTCTGTCTGTCCCGGTTTTGCTACTTTAGGCACTTCCAGGTAAGCTAGGACGATGAAATTTGGCAGGCGTATCAGGGACCGGTATTTTTACCGGTCTTTTTGAAGTATTTTTAACTTACGAACGGGTGATGGGATCTTAATGAAATTTTATGTTTGGAAGGATATCGTGTCTCAGAGCTCTTATTTTAAATCCCGACCGGATCCGGTGAGATTGGGGGGAGTAGGGGGAACCTAAAATTTTGGAAAACGCTTAGAATGGAGGGATTGGGATGAAACTTGGTGGGAAAAATAAGCAGAAGTCATAGATACGTGATTGACATAACCGGAACAGATCAGTTCTGTTTGGGGGAGTTAGGGGGGGGGGTTGATTTCTGAAAATTAGAAAAAATGAGGTATTTTTAACTTACGAAGGAGTGACCGGATCTTAATGAAATTTGAAGTTTGGAAGTACATCGTGTCTCAGAGCTCTTAGTTTGAATCCCGACTGGATCCGGTGACATTGGGGGGAATTGAGGGGGGAACCTAAAATCTCGGAAAACGCTTAGAGTTGAGGGATCGGGATGAAACTTGGTGGGAAAAATAAGCACAAGTCCTAGATACGTGATTTATATAACCGGAACGGATCCGCTCTCTTTTGGGGAGTTGGTGGGGGGAGGGTTTAATTCTGAAAAAATAGAAAAAATGAGGTATTTTAACCTACGAAATCGGATCTTAATGGAATTTGATTTTTGGAAGGATATCGTGTCTCAGAGCTCTTATTTGAAATTCCGACCAGATCCGGTGTCATTGGGGGGAGTTGGGGGGGGACCTAACATCTTGGAAAACGCTTAGAGTGGAGGGATCGGGATGAAACTTGGTGGTAAAACTAATCATAAGTCCTAGATACGTGATTGAAATAATCGGAACGGATCCGCTCTCTTTGGGGGAGTTGGAGGAGGAGGATTAATTCTGGAAAAAAATGAGGTATTTCTAACTTAAGAAGGAGTGATCGGATCTTAATGAAATTTGATGTTTAGAAGGATATCATGTCTCAGAGCTCTTATTTTAAATCCAGACCGGATCCGATTAAGGGTAAGTTGGAGGGGGGCGGAACCTAAAATCTTGGAAAATGCTTAGAGTGGAGGGATCGGGATGAAACTTGTTGGGAAAAATAAGCACAAGTCCTAGATACGGAATTGATATAACCGGAACGGATCTGCTCTCTTTGGGGGAGTTGGGGGTGGGAGGGTTAATTCTAAAAAATTAGAAAAAATGAGGTATTTTTGACTTAAGAAAGAGTGATCATATCTTAATGAAATTTGATATTTAGAAGGACCTCAAAACTCAGATCTCTTATTTTAAATCCCGACCGGATCCAGTGTCATTAGGGGGGGGGGAAATCTTGGAAAACGCTTAAAGGGAGATCAGGATGAAACTTGGTGGAAAGAATAAGCACAAGTCCCAGATAGGTGACTGACATAACCGGACCGGATCCACTCTCTTTGGTGGAGTTGGCGGGGAGGGGGAGCAATTCGGAAAAATTAGAAAAAATGAGGTATTTGTAACTTACGATCTTAATGAAATTTGATATCTAAAAGGATCTTGTGCTTTAGAACTCTCATTTTAAATCTCGAACAGATCCGGTGACATTGAAGGGAGTTGGGGGGGGGGGGGGAATCGGAATTCTTAGAAAACGAGAAAATCAAGGTATCTTGCGAATGGGGTGATCGGATCTTAATGAAGCTTGATGTATAGAAGAATCTTATGTCTCAGATGCTCTATTTTCAATTCGAATCGGATCCGGGGACTTAGAGGGTTGGAGGGGGAACAAAAATCTTGGAAACCGGAAATCTTGGAAAACGCTTAGAGTGGAGAGATCGGGATGAAACTTGATGGGAAGAATAAGCAAAAGTTATAGATACGACATTGACATAATTGGTACGGATCCATTCTCTTTGAGAGAGCTGGGGGTTGTTAATTTGGACAAATCAGAAAAATTGAAGTATTTTTAACTTAAGAACGGATGACCGGATCTTAATGAAATTTGATATTTTGAAGGAAATCATGTCTCGGAGCTCTTATTTCAAATCCCGACCAGCTCTTTTGACATTGGGGGGAGTTGGAGGGGGAGACCGGAAATCTTGGAAAACGCTTATACATGTCGTATATACGTGATTGACGTAACTGGACTGGATCAGCTCTCTTTGGTGGAGTTAGGTGGTGGGGTTCAGTGCTTTGGCGAGTTTGGTGCTTCTGGATGTACTATGACGATGAAAATTGGTAGGCGTGTCAGGGAGCTGCACAAATTGACTTGATAAAGTCGTGTTCCCCGATTCGACCATCTGGGGAGGCTGAAGGGAGAGGAAAAATTAGAAAAATTGAGGTATTTTTATCTTACGAGTGGGTGATCGGATCTTAATGAATTTTGATATTTAGAAGGACCTCGTGACTCAGAGCTCTTATTTTAAATCCCGACTGGCATTAAGCATGTGATTTTCCTTTTAAAGCAATCTGTTGATTCTTAGAATTTTGCTAGAGCTCATACCATATGAGCACTTGGCCCTTCCGACCTCGTCAGAAGTACCATATGAGCTCTTAGCTCTTTGTTTAAGTATGATTCTCTTTACTTGTGTCACATATTCCGTTACTTTTTCAAATTTGTGTCGTGTAGTCATCGATGCCTGATAGTTTCTTTAGCGGCCTTGTAACGTCTATAACCAAAAGAGGTACAAACCTGAATGTGCGTGCCAATTTCAGGCTCATTTTTGTTTCTTAAGCAAAATTTTGATTTTTGTTCTTCTTCCAGATATTACTTGCAAGAGTGATTTCATGCCTTACCAACTGGGCTTTTGAAAAAGTATGCAGTCAAGTCCATTATATTCTGACGAAGTTGATGGAAGATGTGGTGAAATAAAAGTATACTTTGTATCTTAGTTCAGTAGATATTCCGCTGATCTTCGGTGGTGTTGACACCGTAGTCCATCGAAAAGGTATATTTCAGCTCGCTCACGAGTGAACATTTGGTCTGAAGCTTCCAAATAAATAAATACAATAAATGGTCAACTGAGGTATCTGAGGACATCGATGTTCTAAAAGGCATTCACCAGGGTAATGTCCTATCACCCTACATTTTCAAATATGTTCTTGCCAGTTGTCTGCGTTTTCTCCAGACGTCGTCTCTACTTTATAAAGAGACTAAAATGAATTTCATCACTTCCGTCAATATTTATATGTTTCTCGTGAGCCAACCTCGGAACAGGGCTTTCGGAAAACTTCAAAATTTTGCGATCGGCATTGGCAAACCACAGGTCTTTCCGCAAATTAAATTGAAAAAACAAATTTTTTTCTACTAAAAAGTAAGGAACAATATTGGACCTTAAAAAGAACTGAAATTGCTCGTTTATAAGGGGTGTAACCCCCAACGATTAGAGTTAAACGACTCTTACAAAAAGTCAAACTTCAGCGTAAAGAGCAAGGTATTCAGGGGGGAGGCCCCATGTACGTAATAATTTCTGTTGATTTTAAGTTTCAATATTGATACTTACTTTCAGTTGAAAAAAAACAACTTGTTTTTATCTGATTCCTGATCGTTTGTGTAACAATGCAGTGATATTCAGCTTCATTCCGTGGAAAATTCCTCCCCCCGCAGAAAATTCCTCAAAGTAAAGTTCCCTTACGTAAAATACCCCCTCAGAGACACACAAACAAACAGTAAAGAGTTCCAATAAACCAAGAATGAGCAAGAATAAAGTCAAATAATCTTTCAAGCGTAAAACTGTCACAAATAACAATCAATAAGTGAATGAAACTCAAAATAAACAGAAATTATAATAAATAGCCGAGTCAAACTCAAAATGATCAAAATTAGCATGAGTAGGGCTGATAACCCCTATACCTTCTCCAGACCAGAACACAATTCGTGCTTTACTGAAAACAAAATATATTTGAAATTTTTTCACCTTTTTTATTTTCATAAATGAAAAATTATCAAAACCTCAACGAAGAAGTATTATATATGTCAGTTTAACTGACAATTCACGGTCATTTGTTAGTTCTTTTTTCAAATGTGCGTTACAAGACTATGTCAAGGTGGTCAAGAATGCTATTACATTGATTCTCACCGAACAGTTCAAAAATTGTAAAGAACACGCAATTTCCGGCTGTGTAATAAGATTATTCCATAGTTGGCCCCCCTACCGAGTCAAAATTGTATGTAATGGTATAATATAATGTATTCAAATATTGATCCCAGGTAGAAGACAGCTTTGATTTTGTTACTGATAATTAAAAATAGCTCAACAATATACAGTTTTTATTAAAGGTTGTTTCTTAGAAATCTGGAGCTTTACAAACACGTCATAGATAAATAGGGCAAAGGCTAAATTTTTCCTAGAAATGGAAATAGGTTGTTTAGAAAACTTGCAATTAAAAACTGACCTTCTGACCTCCTGAAAAGCAAGCTCTATACACAATTTGCGTCTTAACATCCCATTTTGTATATTAGACGCCTATTTAGGACAAATTTACACTTTTGTATAAACTAGTACAAGCAGTTGAGACACAGGATTACAACTTTGAGGAATTAGCTCAAAATCAAATCTCTGAAAGTTTGGATCACCTGGTCCCATCTACTTATCTTTAAAATTCTGAAGAGTTCATTGGGAAAACGATTGCTTAAGCCATTGCACAAATTCGCTTGTTTTATTCGTCTTTACAGAGCAGTCATGTCCAAACCTTTTTTAATTTTGAAAGTTTTTAAGATACGAAATCTATTTCCAAAAACTGCTACCACAAGCCTCAAAGGGCTAAATTCGAATTTTGATCAATAAGTAAAAACAAGACAAACAAAAACATAAAAGTACCAAGTACTGAAAGGGCGGAAAAATAATTCCAAAATTTGGATGATCATAATGAAAATACATTCTTTAGACCTTATTTGAACCGAGATTGGTCGTAACATGTTAAAATGATAAACACAAATAAAGTTCAATTAAACAAAAAATATGATATATATATATATATATATATATATATATATATATATATATATATATATATATATATATATATATATATATATATATATAACAGTTAAAGGGGACACTAAAAGAATAAAGGAAAAGTAACCGAAACAATACAAAACATGGACAGCGCTTGTACTAAATAATAAAACTAGGGATACTAGCTTGATAATTTTTTTTCCGTAGTTTTTTTGTCTGGAGGTAAAATAAGGAATGGGATACAAGGTAAGAAGAGACTTGGAAATGGCCCGATAATGGCGGAATCTGGGTGAAAAACAGAGGCGCCATTTGGACCAAATCTTGGGGTGGGCATGGGGCATTTGACAGAACATGAGACTTTTATTATGAATCTAACCTACTTTCAAAGTTTACAATGATTAATAGCAAATAGCGTAATTACCCCAAGGGTCGTCAGGTAATTACGCTCTTTGGCTAATAGGCGTGCAGTTAGTTCAAATCATTTGAAGAGAATGGATTATGTTGGACATAATGGATAATTATGGCCGGAAAAGGGCCCTTTGTGGTGGAAGCTTGGGCCCCCTGGAAAATCAGGGGTGGGCATTTGCCCACCCCTGACCCCCCCCAAATGGTGCCTCTGGTGAAAAAACATTTGATTTTACTTTATAGTGGTTTCAGCCTTTTAGATGGCGTATGTGGCACTTTTATTATATTAAAATTACACCCTATTGAAGGAGATCGATTGGTGCGACCTCCTTCCTTGTGGCTTTTTTGTTTAAAAGATAATCATATTTTTGCATAAAATCCTCTATATCTTCTCTACCTAATGGGGAAACGTTCAGAATTGATTGCTTTTGTTAATTATTTTTTGATCCTGTCTCCAATATCTAAGAAACATTTCTCAGAAACTTTTACAAAAACCGAAAAATAGAAAATGTATACATAAAAACAATTTTGATTAAAAACAAGCCGCCGCAGAACTGCTTGCAAAGCTACGAGAAACTATTTTACATTTTATAATTTGTAAGAACTTTTAAAACGCTTTCTTTAGCTTAGCACCAGAGAAGACGCAGCTTGTAAGGAATACGAATTTCTGAGAAATTTTAATTTTAGGAAGCTGCAGAATTTTTTTTTCTCCATTAGTGAAATGAAGAAGAATTTTTTTTTTGAAATTTTTAGTAAATTCCGAGAAAAAAAATGTAGCTTAATCACCTGTAAAGTCGATTTACAGACATCTAATTAGATTTGCTGAAGAACTTAGAGCTCCATAAATTTTATTAAGTGACCACTCTTACCAAGTGGTACACGAAGGTGGCATCAATTTGGGGGGGGGGGGCATACTCTACTGAACTTTGAAAAATATTTCGTTATTTCCGTTTTAGAGCTATGTTGAGGCAATATTTGAATCTCTTATTTTTGATGAAATTGCACTTCGATGCACTACTCCGGACGACCAGTTCGGGTTCAAAAAGCACTCAGGACGGGAACACGTTCACAGCGTTCTTGCAAATCTTCTTATTGATGCAGATAAAAATGGTGATCTTCTCGTCTTTGGAGCACTTGATGTTAGTAGAGCCTTCGATTCTGGCATCCATGGCCATATCCTGCTTAAAGCCCTTCAGCGAGGTGTTTCCTCTTGCATCCTTTCCCCTGTTTACAGTATGTACAACAAGCTCTCGGCTGTCATCCTGATCCCCTCTCCGTCTGGCACTTTTCCTTCTAAAAAAATGCTGAGTGTCAAGAAAGGCGTACGTCAAGGTGGCAAAACTCCTCCATCACTGTTTAATAACGCTATTATAGAAGCACAGCATGTAATAAAGCCGTCGTGCATTTTCCGTGAGATTAATCTTTCGCTGCTGAACTTTGCTGATGACATTCTTCATATTTCTCGTTCGATATCTTTATTTCAACAAAAGTACGACTCACTTGCAGCGGCATACAAGCAGATCGGACTTTCCTTCAACGAATCTAAAACAGAACTTCTTTTCTTCAATGGTTCAAAAAATGAGCTTTCAATTAACCTCTCCGTTAAAATTGGCGACACTCTGATTAAGTCAAGTTTATCTTGGCCTTCCTATGTCTTCTACATTGAAGGACACACGCTCAGCACTGACAAACCACCTCTGTTCCCGTCTACGAGCGTCTTACGGATTACTTGTTGTCAATAAGTATCGTTTCAACCGTCCTCTCCTTGCCCGGCTATACAATGCCTTTACTACCCTCCATCTGCTTGCTCTGGTTCCCTTCTGTAAAATATTCACAGCTACCGAAAAGAAAGCCATTTGCAGCGAATTTTACAGATATGCTAAGTTTCTCCTGCGTCTCCCTTTGTGGCACAGCAATGGCGACATCTCCAGGAAATATAAGGTCACCAACCCTTCCATGGCCATAGAGAGAAGAATCTCCAAATTCAGTACCAATGTTTTAAGAGCCAACCACCCCTGGACTAGTGTTATTTTATAATATTTGTAGTGGAAGTGTATTTAAATTTTTTTGCTTTTCTTTCTTTTTCTTTTATATACTCCGTCTTTTCCGTTTTTGACAGGTAATAAATTAATAATAATAACAATAATAATATTGTTTTTGGCTTTTCTGTCAAGATGACTAGGCTCATTTTGGGCACCTGACCCAAAAAGCAAACATAAGTGCTGCGCCCTCTCTGGTATCGTTCTTGACGCTAATAAGCTGAAAATTACTAAGAAGAAAGCTTATCAAACAGTTCGTGGTAACGAACTGTAGTAAGGAGCGACCCAGCTCAATAGCAACCGAAACTCTAAAAAATGGAATTTTTATACCAATAGTTACATAAAAAGAATCATATTTTTACGCTGATTCTAAATATATAAGATGAAATATATATATTTCATCAAGTTTAGTTTTACCCATCAAAAGTTACGAGCCTGAGAAAATTTGCCTTATTTTAGAAAATAGGGGAAAACACCCCCTAAAAGTCAATGTAACTTAATGAAAATCACAACATCAGATTCAGCGTATCAGAGAATCCTACTGTAGAAGTTTCAAGCTCCTATCTACAAAATGTGGAATTTGGTATTATCTTTAATTTGGTTTATTTGGTATGCTATTGGAATTTGGGTTTATTTTTATTTTTTTTTTCCCAGGGGTGATCGTATCAACCCAGGGGTCCTAGAATGACGCAAGAGGGCTCATTCTAACGAAAACTAAAACTTCTAGTGCCCTTTTTAAGTGACCAAAAAAATTAGAGGGCACCAAGGCCTTCTCCCACGCTCAATTTTCCCAAAGTCACTGGATCAAAATTTAGAGATAGACATTTTGTTCAGTATAGTCGAAAAACCTAATAGCTATGTGTTTAGGGACGACTTAATCCCCCACAATCCCCGGGGAAGGGGCTGCAAGTTACAAACTTTGACCATTGTTTACATATAGTAATGGTTATTGGGACGTGTACAGACGCTTTCAGGGGGACTTTTCCACGTTAAAGGGGGTCGGGGGGGGGGGGGGGTACGCAGGAGGATCTTTCCACGGAGGAATTTATTATGAGGGAAGAAAATTTCCATGAAGGGGCCACAGGATTTTCTAGCATTATTAAAAAAACACCGAGAAAATAAATAAAACAAAAGTTTTTCCAGGTGGAAGTAAGGAGCAGAATTAGAACCTAAAACGAACAGAAATTATTACGTATATAAGGGGGTTCTTCTCCTCTACAATACCTCACTCTTTACACTAAAATATTTTTTAGTAATTTCAACTATTTATTCTACGGCCTTTGTGACTCAGGGGTCATTCTTAAAGAATTGGGATCAAATTGAAGCTTTAACGTAAAGAGCGAGGTATTGACGAGGGGGAGAACCCCCCTCATATACGTAATACAAATATACAAATACAGAATTTCGTTAAGTAAGTTATATATTTCGTAAGTTACTATATAAGTAAATATAGAATTCTATTACTATATTATAAATATAGAAATATAGAATAGTAAGTTATATATTTCGTAAGTTTTTGTAAGTAAATATAGAATTTCGTAAGTTACATATATTTATTACTAATAAAAACGTTAGTAAAAAAAAGCTCTAGTTGCCTCTTTAATCAACCAAAAATAGGGGTGCAACTAGGCCTCTCCCCCACTCCCTTTTTTTTATCAAAATCGTCCGATCAAAACTATGAGAAAGCCATTTAGCCAAAAAAATTGATATGCAAATTCTATTTTAATTATTCATGTGAGGTAAGCCAAAATTAAAACATGCATTAATTGAAAAACGTTCAGAAATTAAATAAAAAAAAACAGGTTTTTTAACTGCAAGTAAGGAGCAACATTAAAACTTAAAAAGAACAGAAATAATTCCGTATATGAAAGGGGTTGTCCCCTCCTCGACGCCTCGCTCGTTGCGTTAATGTTTTTTTATTGTTTTAAAAATTAGAGCTGTGAGAAAGAGTCAAACTTTAGCGTAAAGAATGAGGCGTCGAGGAGGGGAAAACCCTTTCATATACGGGATAGTTTCTGTTCGTTTTAAATTTTAATGTCGCTCTTTACTTGCAGTTAAATGACTTAGTTTTTTTATTTAATTAGAAATAAGACTGATGATACCCTTGAGAAATTATAAAGACGTCCGAAATAAAGCAGCCAATCATGCTTCGATTGGATTGTGAAACTTAATAGTCAGACATTTTGTTATCTGCCAGGTCAATCCCAAAGAAATGCTGGCAATCTTCCAACACGCCCGAACCCCATATCAATATTGCTTCAACCCTTCTAAATCCCAACCCTCTCAACTCATTCAACCACAGTCCTAGCTGAGGGATTAGAACGCTAGATTTGAAATCCCTTGTTTGTGAGGACAGAGGTTCGAGTCTTGGTGTCACTGGTTGTATGGTTTGGAGCGGGGTTCAGTGTCCTGGCTCTTTAAACTCAGCCAGTTGACACCGCTCTAAATGGATACCTGGAGAAACCTGAGGAATGTAAACAGGAAGGGTTTTGCGAAAGCACTGGATGGCTGACCCCAACCCCCATTGTACTTCTTGGCTGAAGAGCCATGAAACGGAGATCAGTACCAACGGCAGAGACTGTAAAGTCGTGTCGATTATTTTTTTTTACCTCTAATTGAGGCAAAGGGAATATTTTCTCTGATAATAAATCCAAATCTGAATTCTTCAATATCTTCTTTGTACTTACTTTAAATCTTCCCATGAAGTGGGATAAACAAATTTTTTATAGTTTAGCTCCAACTGTATCTGTTTTTAATTATGCCCAATGTTGCTGCAATTAAGGTAGGAAGTAAGATTAGTGGTTGGTTTGGTGTGGAATTAGGAGTTAAGAAGGGTCAGCAACTTCTGTCCAAAAGCATGAAAGATCTATTACTAAGTTGATTATAGATCTATTTTTATAACTATCGTATTCTGCCTTAGAAAGAATTATTGTCAATCTTGTGCAACTTTACTTTGAGTCCAACACTGTGTGGCATCAGTAACAGGATTTAGAAAAAAGGAACCAGGAAACACGAACTAAGCAAAAAGAGGTACATCATGCATACTTAATTTAGTAATTATTGTTTTTCAAAAGATGGATGTTAATGGTAAGCAATTCGTTTGCGTGTACTTAGATTTTTTCTAAACTTTTGCGGAATTCCGCGAATTCTCACTACGTACCGTTCTGGTAAGAGAACGCATGGAACATTCTTTCAATGCCAACCAGGGTTGCCACCTGTAGCGCGAAAGTGTTATTTTAGCCCTATCTGAATATTTGTAGCACTGTAGCACGTGTGCATGGTTTCTATTTATAGAATGAAAGTGCTATTTTGCCAGTATTACGGTTAATTTTTTGACTGTCCCGCCAAAAATCGCTGCGCAGCACGCAAATTTGGACAATTGTAGCACTTTAGGAGCTGACCGTGGTGGTAACCCTGTTGGTAACTGTAGTCCCAAGTGGAGTTGAGAAACTTCTTAAATTTGACAAAAAGGCTTTTATTTCAACTGTTATTTTAAAACTGCTAATACTGCTAATGACAACTCACTGCGGTACCTATCCTCCAAAGGCCAACAAAGCTGTGTATGTTCCTCCGTTCCACTCTTTTCAAAGCCTTCGTCTTTATACCCTTCCAAGAAGTTTCCATACCCTTTAAATCCTTTCTTACGACCATTTCCCAACCCATTCGGGGACGACCTGCTTTTCGTTTGGTCCTAGATGGATTGCCAAAAAGAACGATCTTGGCAATCTGTCATTTTTCATCCGCAAAACATGTCCTAGCCATCCCAACCTTTCTCTCAGTATAGCCCTAGAAACTGGGGTAGAACCACATTTTTCGGACACCTTACTGTTTGAAATACGGTCAGCCGAAAGGTACCCAAAAATATCGCAGACCATACCAGAAAACATCTAACAAGACCTCCCCCGCCTTCCAAACGCCCCTGTTTCACAAACTTGACCACTGTCATCGTATACTACCCGCTAAGTAAAGCCTCTTCACCTTCATTCCTAGTCTAGACAACTTAGTCTTCTTAATATTAATTTTTCAACCCTATTCTTGCACCCTGAACTCTCAGAAACTAATAAAAACTGCACATTTGCAAATAGTGCCCTCCATATATTCCCTTAGAAGCCAATAAATCTTCATTATAGTCATTACTACAAAATGACTGTACTTTGGTTTCGTAACCAAATGGTTCAATTTCGTAATTTGGTTCAAACAAAACTTACAGGCTGGTGGTTGAAATATTTCAGCATAGGACAACAAAGGTGACCCTGCGGACTTAGAACACAGTTCAATTGAAATGCTGAGCTTGCCTAGTCTACAATCCGTCACATACGTGGCCATCATATCCATGCCCATCGTATTGTATACATATAGACAACATTGATGTGCCCCAATTCTTCCAATTTTCTTCTTATGAATTAGCAGGGCGGCGTCATTTAAGTCTACGCTGAGCGGAGGAATTGGTAAACATAGTTTCTTCATTAGCATTTGATGCCTTGAAATGGTTTACCAGCTTCTACTGTTACTTCTGAATATTGCCAGTTGTTCTAAGACTAATTTGTTCAAATTAGGACTTTATGAGATAGGAATTCAGTGTTTAGCTGTTTCATTTCTGTGTTTGCTTACAAATTTTGGAGTCGTTTCATCTGCTGCAATATTTTGTCTTTTTTGTTTAACTAATGTATTTTGTAAAACAGGCATTTCTGCTTAATTTATACTTGCTAATAATAATAATGAAGTATCAGAAAATTTTAAACCCTAAGCACTTCCAACGTCATAATTCAGATAATATTCGACAAAATCAAGCCACAACAATATTTGTGGGCTGGGCAATACCCAATCTATAAACTAGTTAATTTCTGATAGCCAACTGCATAGGTCTACCACAGAGACTACTAGTAAAAAATGTGGTTACTAAAACATTTTTATTTTTATTGGCCTAAATTTTCCCGGACCAGAACCAGGCACATGGAGCTTAGCTTTCTGCACAGGAGAAATAACGTACCAGCCATGTTTAAGAAAAGACAAGAGGGGGGCAGTGGTTGACTTGGCTTTCTGGCATATGCCTAGGGATTGGATTAAAAAAATACATTACAAAAATATACCAAACCAATTAAAGCTCACTTCTTAACACGGGATGACAGGAATTCTCTTATTCTCTTTTGTTCTACGCTTATAGATTTCCACGCAATGTTCCCGTGACGACATCTACACCCAGAAATGTTAGACATAAAACACACAGAAGAGTGCAAGGGTAACAGAGGCCAAATCCAAGCCCTAACCTGAAGAAAGATAAGGTAGCTTCCAAGAATGATTAATTCAAGTGAGATAATTTTCAAAAAAGTAAATGTTGAATATTATTCAAATATATAATTTTGTACAATATAGGTATAAACAACGCACTTTGGCACAGAAAAATGCATACATGTATGTCTTTCACAAGAACCAACATAACTAATCTAACAACCTTTTTCACCCGTCTGCCAATTAACATGATAAATGTTAATAAATCAAACCGAATATATAAAGGGTTAGGCGAAAACCAAAACACCACACTTATATTTCAATAGAAAAAAGGACATACGAAATCGCAACACATTATTTGAATTTTTAATGATTTTGAGTTGCGATAAAAACATACATTGGCTGCGATGGTTGAAAAGGCATTGCGTTTCATAATTTAATGTTTTTTTATTTAATGGTGTAATATTTAATATTATATATTTATTTATATAATATATTTATATTATATATATATTATATAGTATAATATTTAATGGCTTAATGTTTTTTTTTTATTTGAAGGCTGTGTAGAGCCTTCTCTAGGCTCTACACAGCCTAGAATGGCTCTACAATGCTAAACATGCTAGAATGGCTCTACAATGCTAGGCTCTACAATGCTAAACTCTAGGCCAGAACCAAAATTAAACAAACTTACATGATTACGCTCACCTCAGTTTTTTTTAATTTATATGAAAGCTTTCTGACAGATTGGCTCAAATAAAAAACTGAAGAACTTATTGACACAAAGCAATTTGATAATCAACGTGGCCTTTCTACTACTCATTATCTTGTAAGTTTACTGGATACAATATATAAAAATTTTGAAAACTCTGATGTTTGGCTAAATCTACTTCTAATAGACATCCAAAAAGCTTTTGATCTGATTAACCACAATATTTTAGTCGAAAAGCTCCTAAAAGAATTTCGTATTAACCCAGACCTTGTTAGAATAATACCCTCTTTCCTTTCCAGTAGAACTCAATGTGTAAAGTATAAAAATGTGCATTCAGATCTCCTTCCAGTTTACAGTGGTGTGCCCCAGGGTACCCTCCTTGGCCCGCTTCTGTTCCTGATTATGATAAATGGACTTGCTACTGAACACCCTGACCGCCGGAAATTTGTCGACGACATGTCCTTACTGGAAAAATGCCGGAAAAATTTCAAGAACTCAACCACTGGAAATTTATCGACGTCATGTCTTTACTGGAAAAATATAAAGAGCTCCGCCATGGAAATCATGGAAGATATTTCCAGTGACGCTGTACAGGCCGACGAACCCTTTTAGTAGCATCTCTAATTTCTATTTAACGCAAATTCTGGACCTCTCTTATAAAAGATACACTTTGAATTACAACGATTTTTCCGGATACAAACAACGAAAAAATTCAGTACAACAGACTCTAGACTCACATGAAAGTTGTGAGAAGGAATAAATAAATATTTACACAGTTAGGGAAAAGGGCATATTTATATATATATATATATATATATATATATATATATATATATATATATATATATATATATATATATATATATATATATATATATATCTTTAGTCATCTTTGAATAGAAACAACGACAACTGCAATAGAAACAACAATAATCCAAGCTCAAATGAGCTTGGATTAGATTGTTACTGTTACTGTAGATGCTACAAGTGTTTTAAAACTAATCAATTAGTCTTCAATTAATTAGTAATCAATTAAAACTAAATCAATGCAACAACTCCTTTGCTCAGAATAATTTAACTTATTCTGATTACAAAAGATATATTTAAACAAGTTAGCTAATAACTTCAATAAATACCTTTTAATGAACAGACTTGGCATTATCACTATTTTATTTATGAATATAGAATCGAATGTATGTCTGTGTATCCTATTTACAATTACACAATTCATCTCATCCCCAAGAAACTTTAAGAAGTTTTCGAGTACAGTCTTGCAAAGGTTTTAAGTATACATTCATCCCCCAGCAGGCCTTTAATCTTTCGAATACTTCTTGAACTGACTGAAATTACATGCCCCCTGAACACAAATACTTATTAGCTGATTTCGTTCACAATGTTCACATTTCCTGGATTATTCACTGCAATCTATGCGTAAGTTAATAATTCTAACCTAATTTTTAAAATACTTTAAATTTAAAAATTTTACAAGGGCAAAATGTTGGGGGAATTTTCCGAGGGGATTTTCCATGAATTTCCTTTCTTTTGAGATCGTAGCAACACGCAATGCGTAAAATAATAATTACAGTTTTCCAATCTTCTTCTGGCTGTTTTGGTCTGACCCTTGATTACCACCAAAGCTAATACCCACAATTTTCATTAACGAAGAGGCCGATTATAAGAAAGGTCTTTGCTTGTGTATAATACACAAAGAAAGATTAAATATTTTTAAGCAGCTGCATCTAAATTTTTTTTTTAAATATCTTTTAGAAATAAAAGAACAGCTGGTGCACATTTTTCTCCATGATATTCCATGAAGATGCAATCTTCTAAAGCACGGGAAGAAGTTTCGGGACGATCAACAAACTGTTCTGCATTACTTATAATTGTTGTACTTTTTGTTTGCACTGTTGGCTTAAAAAAAAAAAAAAAAAAAAAAAAAAAAAAACAGGAGTGATAATACAGTTTTTCGGGAGTAAAACAGTCTTTCTGACCAACTTACAAAAATATTCCTAAAAAATGTTCAAATTCCAAAAAAGTCCTAAAATGTCCAATAATTTCCAAAGGGTTCCCTCCCTTTTTAAATTATACACAAAACTTATACAATAAAATTTAAAGTATATTATACATCAGGGGGGTTAGGGCCTTCTGTTTGCACTGTTGGCTTAAAAAAAAACAAAAAAAAACAGGAGTGATAATACAGTTTTTCGGGAGTAAAACAGTCTTCCTGGCCAACTTACAAAAAATATTCCTAAAAAATGTTCAAATTCCAAAAAAGTCCTAAAATGTCCAATAATTTCCAAAGGGTTCCCTCCCTTTTTAAATTATACACAAAACTTATACAATAAAATTTAAAGTATATTACACATCAGGGGAGTTAGGGCCTTCGACCCCCCTTCCCCAAAAAAAGGTTTGTCTCACTCGTAAAAACTTAAAAAAATAAATTTAAACAAATGTTTCATGCGTCTTTCTATTTTTTGTGGTCCCCCCCGGAAAAAACCCTGAATACGGCCCTGGTTTGCCACAAATTTTGACTTTAAATTAGAAATTATTGAATAATCTTGTTGGCTGGAAGATTGGCTTGAGTTTAAGCCTACACAAACACTAGAGACTGAAAACAAAGAAATCAACTTTGAGTATTGGTTCCTTCAGTGGACGGTCCAGAAGGATACATTTCATTTGAAGTCAGTGTCAGATAGCCGTCACTTCTACTTCTTCTACTATTTTTCTTGTCAGCACGATGAAACATTAAAGGCGGCAGCACTGATACAACACATTGCTCGTCAACTTTCAAATTGTTCATTTGCTCACATAGGGATTCCTGGCCGTTTGAAAAATACGCCGAAGACTGAAAAAAAGAAAGATTTAATTTTCATAATTTATTTCTAATCACAGCAAAGGCGAAAACGAAGGAATTTATTTCAAAGAACATTTGAGAGGACGAAATTAAAAATCGGCTTAAAAAATAGACAAAATAAGAAAAAATAAAGGATGCCATAAGGAAAATTGTTTTTTTTTTTGGGGGGGGGGGGGGGCAGCACACCTGAATGGTCACCTTGCGCACAAGCCTGCCTTATAGTCGACAACAGTGAACACTGGAGGTGGTATTCCCGATACTGTTTTCTAGAATTTCCGGGGGTACAGGCTGCTGGATCCGATAGTTGGCAAACAATTTTTGTTGGCGAAAACATACAGAGGTGTATGGCTCGGCTTGAAATACCCATATACACCCTCCAATATGTCGATCTTTTCCACAATACACACATTTTGCGTATACTTGACCTTTTTTTTTTTTTTTTTTTTTTTAGAATTCGATCCCCCTCTATAGAATGCTGGCCTTCTTCTAGAATAAATCCCAAAGTACATGCCTGTACTTAGTCTTTCTGGGTTTTGGGTCCTTTCTTTAAGTATGAGAGTCTTGCAATCAATCAAAATAGGGGTTTATTTCATTATTGGTTTAAGTGTTGGAGCTGAACCACACTTCACTGAGTTCAATCTGATGAATATTGCAGACATAGACCCATGTAACTCCACAGATGGATGTGCTCATGCTGATCCACAGACATGGTACATATGTAAAATATGGAAACTGAGCCGTGAACAACGCCACTTGCTTGCTCTAGCCGACTTGCACATAGTTCAAATTGGTTGCTAGATTTAATTGTTACTTAAACCTTAACAGTGTTTACTGAAGTTTTAGTTACTGACCTTCTGAAGCACAGGAGACGGACGTACCTTGGTGTAATCCTTCATATGCCAGAGGATCTACTCGGAAACACAGTTTACGCGTGGCACCCCAAGGGGAGGCAAAAAAGAGGGCGAGCAAAACAGAGCCTAAGACGGTAGTACAACCAAACATGAGATGCGAAAAGCTTCTTATGTCCTGGTTGGTCTCATGTCCTCATTTCTTCAACAACAGTGGGAGGACGTCAGGGCTGCAGCTCAACTCCGAGGATTTGTAGAGTCCGGTAAGCCATTTTTGGCTCTGGAGAATCTAAGGTCTAAAATCCAGCTGAAGGTGGAATTAACGAAAAACAGCATTGACATACTAATTGTGACATCATGTCTTAAAATGACAAGTTACTTACGTAACACGTATATAACATAAAAAGTTAACTACGAAATAAATTTGTTTATGAATTTTATTTTTCGCAATTGGATTTTTTCTCACTTTCACAGCTCATTAACAAGCCATACCAACGTTATTTTTGTAGATGAACTTCCTCAACAGTTGTTTGTAAAGAAAAGAAAAAAGGAATGTATTTTTCGTAAAAATAAATTATCTATTAAGACAACAGCTTTGTTTAACTCGTACAATAAAGGGAGCACACATAACACGTATATTAAAATGTCCAAGGTTAAAATGTCCTTGGAACAGAAATGTTCCAAGGTTCTTTTTGATACCAAATCTAATCAGCTGAAATTAAAACACAGCATTTCTTCTAATGCCAATATGAAACCTCTTTCAATAAGAAGGGTCGATAGACCCGAAAAAGTGCCTCCAGAGGTGACACTATTCTTGTATCACTAGCTATAAACCACAATCATAACCACAAACCCATTTAAAAC
Organism: Artemia franciscana; assembly: GCF_032884065.1. NCBI lineage: Eukaryota > Metazoa > Arthropoda > Branchiopoda > Anostraca > Artemiidae > Artemia > Artemia franciscana. Next base: position 1,046,448 of record NC_088881.1, on the reverse strand, counting down.
AGAGGTTTCATAGAAGCCTGAATATATTACACCTTGTTGAAATCAGGATAATGCAACAATTCTTAATACGTATGACTGAAGGGCCCAAAGAGGGCCTCTGTGCCCATCTATTTTCCAACACCCTCGCCTCAACTTGGAATATACAGTTTTGTTGAACATTTTTTGACGCATGATAATTAAGGACTATGCATGGAATTTTCGTTTATGATAAAATTTTAATAATTAATATCATTAAGATCTCGGTATGACAGTCCCGAATCAAAAAAGAATAAGTAAAACAAATCAAACAAATGGGTTCTAAAATACGCCATAGCTCATATTATGGGATTTTGAATTTATTAATTTCGAATTTGAGGCTCGTAAAGAAGAAAAACGAGGAAATTTCCAACCAGTGAAAATAATACTATTAATAAAAAAGAAACAGTGCGCATATTTCAACCAAAACCTGCGCTCAACCGTTTTCAGTGCAGAAATAGAAAAATAAAAACGAACCGTAAAAGAGAACTACTAAAATAAACCGTTAAAAACAATCACTAAAATAAAAGAGGACCCTCTCCACGCAACGACGAAACCGTTGAGCGGAGGTTTCGGCCGAATGTTTTTTTTTCATTTGCACGTTTTTTTTCATTTTCACTGGCTGGAAATATCTTCGTTTTCTTCTTTACGAATACTGTTTTCTCATCTTATACCTACCTATAAACTTACTTAAATAACAAAATTACCTAAACAAAAGACAACTTCGGTAAAAAAAAATTACCTGGTCACTGATGCGTGAAACCGGAGTACTAGCGCCATCTGCTGAGTGAGATAAGCTTAAACTGTCACCATCTTCCCCAGTGCTTGAAAAAACCGAGGACCTAAAAAAAAATGTCAAATAAAAAACTAATATGCTAAATATATTTAGATTTGAGAGTTATTACCAAGTCCACTAATTCAATTAAAATAAAAGTGCACCAAACCTTTAAAACTCATGCTTCTTGGGACCCATCTCGTTTTGGATGATGCCAGACTCAAGTCATTGTCAGTAGTGTAGCTAAGAGACGAAAGAGGCGGCTTTCCCCGTGCCCAGCCTCTGATAGGACCCCAACGGTTTTTTTTGTATTATGTTTAATTTGTGGTAGCAATGGTAGGGGGGGGGGGCATTGACCCCAGGTGCTGAAAACTTAGCTACGCCTCTACATAGTCTCTTGATAAAAAATCTACTAAGATTTACGAACAATACTTGTTGTACCTTGACTTTGCTGTCACAGCTGTATTATAAAAGTGGATATTTTTAATGACAAGAAATTAGCTTAAAAGCTTGAATCAGCATTAAATTCTTCCAAACTGTTAATTACTCATGTACTGTCCTTTATATTTTATCTTACAGACGGGCAAATCGGTATTCCAAGCCTGTATCTTTTTTAATCAAAAAATTATGCCTTCAATCTTAATTTTGGGATTATTCCAGCCTTCTACTAGCGAAACCTTGGTAAGTGGCATTATGACTTACCTCACGGATGAAACGTTTACAGTAAGCAAACATTAGATTTCTAGCCAATGAATTCAAAAGTTAAACGAAGTGGACCAGGAAATCCTTCTTGTAGCTGAACAAATACTTGCTGACTCCGATTCAGCAGAAAGCGTCGAAAATATATTATTAGAGATTGCAATATCACACAATTTTGTGCTACTTTTATTGAAAAATTTTACCTGTCTATATGAAACACATTTATATGTTTAGTTAATTTAAATAATGTTTAGAAGATATGTATTTGAACATTCTGGGTGTTCATCTCCCTGGAGAATACCAGGGATCCTGGTAATATCCTGGAAAATACCACCCCAAGGCTGGTTGGTCTCCAATCATTTTTAACTTACAAAAAAGACTAGAACTCTCAATGTCTGATCGAATGAGCATCTTCTGAATTTTCTACGATCATAAGGCCGAGATGAGGAAGAGAATGTTCCCCTCCTTAACGGAATGAATTATGCTAATTTTGGGATTCAACCTTACTCTTTATTTTCGTAAAAACAACGTAGACCAGAAAAATTCCCAGAAATCTAAATATATTTAATTTAATAGATTTTGATTCAACTCACAGTTATAGACTAAAAGTTTGGGAAACTTATAAGATTGGGAATTCGCAACAGTGTTGAAAAGAAAAATCACTAAGGTCATCTAGCGTTTGTCGACATTGCTTAGCCCAAAACTGCTGTATACATTTCCCCGGGTATTTTAAAATACAATAGAGGGAATAGAAAGAATAATTGTGTCCCCAGTAGGCCTACCAGCTTTAGGTCAGTTAGCCTACTTGACTTACAAGATTTTCCCAAGTTAAGAAAGGCCTACTTCGCATAGACTGGGTTTGACCTAATAATTCTTGAAAGTGGAAACTTCTGATCAATTATCACTTACAGATTTCAGCTTTATACTCCATTGTAGATTTATAATTTGGGGGTGAAATTGTACTGGGAGGGAAGGAGGGGGGGGGGGGGGTAAAGGCTCCTTACCCAGGCATTTTACACTTTAAATTAGAAGATTAGTCACAACAGTCTGCACATGCAAGGAGGGTGGGTTACCTGGTTTGAGCCTCCCTCCCCAAAATTTTTTGTCCGACTCGTAAAAAGTGACAAAAATATATATAAAAAACAAATTTTTGTTGCGTTTTAAAAGTATTATTTGTAAACAGCCCCACCCACCTTGAACAAAAACAAATCCTCCCCCGAACAAAATTCCTTTGATCGCGCACAATTTTAATTTTATCAATCGAAGTTAAAAATAGAGCCCCCGACACGAGTCATATTTAATATAATTAGAGATGCAATCTCATTGGCATTTAAAAGGCAATAAGATATAATAATAAAAACAAAGCTTTTCAATGGACAATTAGGTGGCAAAAGTTTTACAGATGGGGTAAGTTAGGATGCGGTGTATGTGGTAACAGTTCCAGAATTGTTTTCTGTGAGGGGGAGCAACTACCTTAAAATGTGTCCACCTTCTAATTTAATTCACGCTTTTCTTAACCGGTTTGTAGCTTTAGAACACACAACTATTACTATATAATACTCACACAGGACCAAACCACTTGAGGCTAACACAGCTACTCACGTTCCTCTTCCATCCCATCTAATCAAAGCCTCCTTCTTTATAACCCCCAAGAAGTTCCCATTTCCCTTATATATTTCCTTACGAAATGTTTTCACCCCATCCAGGAGCGAAATACTTTCCGTTTGACCTTAGACGGTTGCCCGACAAGAACGATTTTGGGCAATCTCTCATCCTTCATCCGCAGAAGGTAACCTAGCCACCTCAACCTTCCTTTTATTATAGCCCTAGAAAACAGGATTGATCCATATTTTTCATACACCCTACTGTATTAAATACTGTCAGTCAGTCAGATTCCCAAAACATTCCGCAGGCAATTTCTCTGCAAAATATCTAGCAAATTCTCCTCTGTTTTTCGGAACACCCACGCTTCAGAACCATACTTGACCACTGCCATCACTGTAGCTTCCAATATTCTTATATTTCCCTATTCTACTAAACTTTTCTCAACTGTGAAAAGACGCCCCTGGCCTTGGCTATTCTACTTTTAACATATTCACTGCACCCACCGTATTTGAAAATAATACTACCAAGGTAAATGAAGCTATCCCCTTGATCGACCTTCACATTCACCCAACATCACCTCTTAATTTTCAATTATTCCTAGTCTCAGCGACTTAGTTTTCCTATCATTAATTTACAAACCTATTCTGGCACCCTGAACTCGCAAACCTAGATGAGCTGAAGTTCCCCAACTGGTTCCGTGTTCTCTCACTGCCTTTCCTGTAATCCGTACAAAAATTCCATCAAAATGATCCGTATAAATGGGGATAGGACAGAATCCTCCTAAACTCCTGATTTAATATGAAATCAGCAACTAACCTTATTTCCTACCAATTCTATAAATGCAGTTCTATAGCGAAAAAGTAAAAGTAAAAAGCAATTCTATAGCGTTGCCTATAGTGAAGAACCGTAAGGGTTCAATGTATCATCATTTATTTCTTCCCAGAGGCACCTCATATGGAAGGGGTCGTCGTAAAAACTTCGGAGAGGTACTTTTTCGATTATAAAGTAAGAGTTCTAGTGCCCCTTTTATGAGTCAAAAGCGATTGGAGGGCAGAAATCCACCACCCACACCGTTTCTTCCCCAAACGCATCTGATCAAAATTTTGGGATGGTTATTTTGTTCAAAATAGATCAAAAGTTAATAACAATGCCTCTAGCTGTGACAACCCCCCTCCCAGCCCCTGGCACAAGGATTAAGCTATGTGAGCTTCCATTGTTAAAATATAAGGTCTTTATGCGATGGATAGTCACAAAAACTATGGACGGGGCTCACTCAATTGGAAATTAAAGTTCCATTGACCTTTCTAAGATTCAAAAGCCATCGGAGGGCAACTACCTCCCTCCCTAGGGAGGGGGCAGATGCATAAAAGGCCGCATTTTAATGCTAAAACGTCCGAATTATCATTGATCCTTCAGATGAATACAGAATTAGTTCTAAGGATGGGGGGTGGAGGTTGAAGTTGATATTTAATCCCATTCTGGTCTATGCTGTTATTATGAGAGTAAAGACTAACAGGGCATTTACAACGTATGTTGTTGTAAATCTAGAGATGGAAAAACAACATTAAGTTTACATTAAAACGACATTTCTTTATACTACATGAAACAACCGGTAAGCTATATCATGTAGACCAGGGCGTAAAAGTCCTTTTTGGCCAACCGTCTGGGGCTACACGGAAAGCAGGTCGCCCTTGTCTGGGTTAGGAGGATGTCATAAATAAAGATTTAAAGGAAATGGGAACTTCCTGGGAGGGTGTAAAGAGGGAGGCTTTAAATAGATTAGGTTGGAGGAGGAGCGTGCGTAGCTGTGTTGGCCTCAGGCGGCTTGGTGCTGCAGTGAGTTATTATTAGTAGTAGTAGGGCGTAAAAGGATTTTTTTCAAGAGGGAAGGATAAAAAAAGTTTATTCTATAATTTGAATAAGAGGTAGCCAGATATCCTCCCTCCCCTGCAGTATGCGACCCTCAAGTAGACATATAAGAGTGTAATTTGGCAGCATGCAGTTTTTATTGAGTATAAAAAAAAGAATCACTAATAAACGAAGGCTTGGAGGGACATTATTTCAAAATTGGAGCGACGTCTCACTGCCACTCAGTCGCTGGCTGGCGTTGACCCCCCAGGGCTGGCTGGTCCCCAGTCACTTTTGACTTCTAGTGTCTCCCTTGGAACTAATTCTGTATTTATCTGATGGCTCAAAGAGAGCTGGGATGGTTTGGCATAAAAATGCACCCTTTAACCTATCTCCCTCCCTCCCTACAAAATAATCAGAGAACCCCATTGTAACAGTTTTAAGTGTATCTTTAAGTTGTGTAATCTGTCCATTACTTACATATAGTATTTTTAAATGGGAAACATAGGGCATTTTTGCGGTGGGGGATTGTCTGGGGGAGTTTTCGGTGGGGAGCAAATTTCCTTTCAATGAGGATGTGTTTTCTGGAGGGATGAAGGTCATTTTCCACGGGGAGAAGGGTGTTTTATGGGGAGTTATTTTCTGCGAGGGGAGGGGGAGATAAACGCCAAAAACTCATAGAAAAATTATTGTTATCATACGTTCAGTAATTTTCGCACAAGTTTAATAGCTTTTAATTGTTTTGACGAATTACCTCCCCTCCTCTCCCAAAAATAGCTTATGAGTACAATGTCGAATGTCAATTTCTAAATTTAGTCTAAATTCATGTTAAGACCAACTAAAGTCAATAATAAAGGACAGAGCTACCGAAGAATGGTTAATTCCCCCCCTCCTCCCTTCCTTCCCAACAGAAAAAACGGTTCGATACACTCTTTCAACGAAATTTAATGATCGTAACCCCAAATCTTCAACTTCTTTGGTTATGAGCCCCAACCCATCCCCAATGAAAATTATATTTAATAACTCTCGGGAACCATTAACAGAGCAATTATAAATAGAACTTACATTGCAATACTAAAATCAAATACAGAACCCCGTCATCTGCTTTTAATGAATTAACACACACACTTCTTTATTCTGGTAGATAGTGTGGTATTTACATAATGAAATTCAGAAATTGGTATTCTGAATTTGACCTGAGATTAAACAGAAGTTTCACACTGACTGATGACCCAATTAAAAATCAGATAGTTTTGCAGTATGTATAACTTTTACAGTAAGAAGGAGTGAAAATGAAATCTGATATTTATGTCTTGAAAAATCAGGAACTGAATGTTTAATGAAATTCACTTCCACTTGCAATTGTATAGTTTTAGCAATAGAGGGTGGAAAATTAAAAAAAGAAATGTAGGTGAAAAATTAGATAAAGGCATATGGGAACAAACAAATTAAGAAGGTGCAAATTTACTTTGGAGGAATATCAGTTCTCTAGGAATCTTTAGGCATTTTTTTTCTCTCTCTCTCGAGTAGTTCTATATGTTTTATATATTTTTAGTTTTTGTTGTGAAATGGGAACCCGAATACACTGACATAAATTAATGCCTTTTTTGGAGTGGCAATACAAGCCCAGGCTACTGGGCTAGTATTGCTTTTATTGTGAATAAATTATGTCTCCATTGAAAAAAATCAACAGATTAGTAATCTTCGGATTATTAATGACGAAAAGTATTTTGAAAAATAACTAATTATTGCGTAGTGTACCCAAAGTTTTTTGTATTTGATTTAATACGCACATACATATTTTCTGAACCTATAAATCCTAATAATTTATTTTTAGAATAATTCATTTCTAAATACTCTTTAAAAAAACTACAAAGATTCACAATAAAGCGCATATATTTTTGGATTTAAATTAATACTGTAAAAAAGGTGTTTTAGAGGACACATCATGAAAAAAAAAAAATAATTCCCATCGGAAACTTACCTAAAGGGGAAGCGTTGGAATGGTCAAATTTCTTGATACTTCCCATTCAAATTATCAAATAGTTTTTACTTGCTTCATTAATTAACCATTTTTTTTATTTGCTGCTATTAATTAAATTAAGATTAGACAAAAGTTAATTAGAACTATAAATGACCTATTGAACTAACAATTGTTAAATTCACTATATTAAATTTTTTATTATTGGCATCCTTGAAAACAATTTTGGGTTACGTGCCTGATTTCTATAGAACACTTATAACCAAGTAAATCTAAGTACAGGAAGCGAACTACAGTAGATTATTGTCTAAATGAAAACAAAACAATAAAAATTAAACTCAAATCATTACTTAAAAAATCTATGCAAATGCTTGTGGTTTTTAAATATCAAATTGTTTTGTTAATTAATAAACCTTGGTGGCATGAAGAATATAATGGAAGATATTACCCTAGAGCGGAATACAAAAATTAAGGACCTCTCCCCCGTCCAGGAAAATCGTTGCTCAAAAATACTTTTTGAGCTTTGACCCGCACCACACGAGAAAAATCTTTGCGTGTTTGCTTCGGTTTTTTCCCTTAAGCGTTCGAACCGAACCCAAAATGTGCTTTTTTTGTCGAGAAGGAAGATCACAGTTGCGTGTTCGCTTCGGTCTTTTCCCTGGAGCGTTTGTATCAGACTTGAAGTCCTAGAAAACCGGGACACAATTTTTCGAATGAGAACTAAAAGCTCTCGTGTTCTTTTAAAGTAGCCAAATAGATTGCGACGCAGCAAAGTGGCGTTTTCTGCCATTTTACGGCACGTAACTGCAACTTAGTACGTATCACATACCGAAAGGGGAAATTGCTATCAACTGAACATTCTGAGATGGTAAATAGGTTGAGGTTATCAAAAAAACTATATGCCAGACTTCCCAGTTTCAGAGACAGTAATGCTGAGCGGTGGCGCATTCCTTCCAAAAGAATCACGTAGTAAATACAAAAAAAAACACTTGATTAAGATATTTATTTTTAAGCTTCATTTAATTTTGTTGGTCCTGCTAAATTTTTAATAAAATTATCTACAGCGATCCATAATTACGCATTATCTATTATATTTCTTGCTTTTACTTTCCGTCTTAATTTTACACGTGGTTTTGTTAAGGGTAATTGCCCGGTGTAAATGTTCACCAAGATTGAATTGCCTAGAGGATATTGCCATGGGAGGGGGATTTCTCCGTAGAGGTGGAGCCCGATTTCCTGGCATTATTAAAAAAAAACTATCAGAAATTAAATAAAAAAACAGTTTTTCCAACTGAAATTAAGGAGCAACATTAAAACTTAAAACTAACAGAAATTATGGCGTATATGAAGGGGACTGCCCCCTCCTCAACACCTCGGTCTTTACGCTTAAGTGTGACTTCTGTCGCAATTCATTAAAGATGACTCCTGAAACACAACGGTCGTTTAATTAGAACAATAAGCTTTTTTAAAAGTACAAAAAACTTTAGCGTTGAGGATTTTACATTCCTGTTCGTTTTAAGTTGTAATGTTGCTCCTTACTTTCAGTTGAAAAAAAACTTGTTTTTTTTATTTAATTAACGTAAAGAACGGGGACTGACGAGGAGGAAAAACTCTCCATATAGGGAAGCATAGTTTCTGTTCATTTTAAGTGTTATTGTCGTTCTTTACTTTTGTTTGATTTTTTTTTTAAACTTATATTGCAAGGTCTCTGTTGCTATTATCGAACTGTATGAATAAAAACCCAAGTTATAAAGGAGATGAGCCGGTGTACCTTCCCCCCGGATAATTCCCCCACACATAAAATTGAGCAGCCACAGAGAAAGTAAAAGATCGGTATCTCAAAATGTCGATAAGATGTCACAAGTGGTAACAAAAGGAAAAGATCAAAAGTATTTTTAGGATAGGGGCTGATTGGTCCCCAATCCACTTTCAAATTATTAAAAGGACTAGAACTCTCAATTTTCACTCGAATGAGCACCCTCCCGAGTTTATACGACCAAGAGATGGAGGTTGGGGATAAGGGCATCCCCTTCCTATACCGAATAAATGGTGCTAGTTTTGGGGTTTAATGTTACTCTTTACTTTCGTAATAATTGCGTACACCGGCAATATTCCCAGAAATCAAGAGGGATTAAATATCAATTGCTAACTCCACGCCCACCCCTTCCTTACAACTAATCATGTAATTATTTGAAGGCTCAAGTTAGGATGGAGGACCACTTAGGTGTTTTGGAGCTAAAATGCACACTTTGAGCATTCTTCCCCCCTACAAAGTTTATACAGCCACTCTTCCCATAAAAATCTTATATCCTAACGATGGGCATCTTTAATAGCTTACAGCCCTTGGCCCCTGGGGCTGGAAGAGGGGTTGTAAAATCCGGAGGCATGGTTATTTGGGGAATCGGTTATTTGACCTTTCCACTATTTTGAATAAAATAGCTCAAAATTTTGATCGGACACGTTCGGAAAAATAGGAATAATCCAAGGGGATTTTCCCCACGATGGACTTTTCCCTGGGGGATTTCCCAGGAGAGACGCCTATACCCGAAAGAAGAAAGAATGGCAATCCTTCTAAAACCCAGGTTATCCATGCTAAGTTGAACTTGTATTTTGATAAGTATTTATATATATTTTTGACAAATATAAAATGTTTGTTGTAATTACAAATAAATGGGAAAAAAATTAGCAGCCGCCAAGAACAAATTATGTTCCAGCAGTTACCAACTTTTTTTTTTAAGGAAGAGATACTGCCCTTTTAAAATAAAGTCTTTAATTATATTCTCGGTGTTTTTAGCGCTCAACAAAACTGTTTAAATTGAGAGAAAAAACAACAGTTTTTATCTTATTTATAACTTCTTTGACCTGAATTGTGTTCCAGATACAAGATAGTAAAAAAGTGGCAATCCAAAGAGGAGAAGAGACAATTTGAGCTAATCAATTTTAATTTAGGTTAATTTATTAATTCAATTAAACCCTTCATTAATTTAAAATTATAGTAATTAATTTACAAAACGTTTTTGAATGTACTATTAGATTATTACCATTATCATTATTACCCCCCCCCCCCCCAAACAAAAAAAGCTTGGTAGATCTGAAATTTATTCAAAATATTTGTGTTAAACCTAGTCAGAGGACCAAAATATATTTCTGAGCTGTCAATTCGGTCAACTAAGAATGGAAATAAACCGATAAAATAATAATTAAGCGCGTAAGATAAGTATGAAGGCACTAGAACCTCAAGGTCCAAACCGGCGGTGCTGATCTCCATTTCTTGGAACTTTAGCGAGGAAGTGCAATGGGGGGGTTGGGGACCAGCCATCCTGTGCTTTTGCATACCCTTCCTACTTACCTTTCTCCAGATACCCATTTAGAACTGGGTCGGCTCAGGCTGAGCTTAGAGAGTAACGCTACTAACCCCCGTCCCAAACCAAATAACCGACCACGCCAGGAATCGAACCAGCACCCCTTGGACAAGGAATTTCCAACCCAGCGCGTCAACCACTTAACCAGGACGGATACTTGTCGTCAAATAAGTCATTCTTAGTCATACTCATTAACCAATATGGGCCTTACCAACCTAAAAAAGGAAAGAAAAAAGCTTTTCTGCAGAAAAAGTGGTGGTTACAGAAAGCAAAACTTTGCTGTCATAAAAAGAAGTGCCAACTGTGAGTCTTGGCTAAGTGTTTTTGGCGCGCTGGGTAGGCAGCTACGTGTTGGGTAGAAGGTAGGCAGGAAGGGTGTGCAAAAGCCCAGGATGGCTGCCCCCCCCCATTGCACCTCCTGACTGAAGGATCACGAAACAGAGACCAGCACAGCTGGTTTGGAACTTGAGGTTCTAGTACCGTCATAATAGTACTATACTACAACTGCGAGTCAGTTAATCAGAAAAGAAGAAGAATAAAAACTCACTTGAAACTTTGTTCTTCAAACTTGTCCAAGTTGTAAGTTAAATCCAGGGTATTATTTTCAGATACATTCAGGTCACTCATTCTGGACATGCTACGTTTCTCATGAATTTGTTCAGATATCATCTAAAATACCAAAAATGGTAAAAAAAAGTGGAAAACAATCCCAAGGCATATCTACCTTCTATGCTTTCTACTCTGTTTCCTCTCCCCTTGTTTCATGCTTTCTAAACAGAGCAATTCCCCCATTTTCCTATTGCTGTTATTCGAACTTCAATTCAATTAACTTAATTACACTGCAAAAACTTATGGTTATTAACTACGAAAGAAACAAATAAAATAAAAAGTTGAACTCAAAGGACATTATGCTGATTACTGAAAAAATACAGTAGGTAAAAATGACCAGCCAGTCGGTAAAATTCCTCGCCTTCCCCCAAACATTTTGACTAGTAACGGCCCTAACATATAAAATTTTCCCGAGGAAAACAAATTCCTCGATTGATCGTAAAGTAACTCATTTTTTCTATCAGCTAAAAGCGCAGAATCTGTGAATCTTTATTTGAAACAAAAAGAGTGCAAAAAAATACCTAAACAAAACACAACAAAGACCTATTTCAGATCCACTGAAAATCACAAGCGACCTTTGTCCATCGTAATACCGATGTAATGCCCCTTCCTTCAACTTGTTTATTTCATCTTGGCCAAATTCTGTTATAAGCCCAATAAGGGAGAAGGGGATAGGGTATTTACTACCTTGCTTAACTAGACTAAAAATAATGATATCATAAACATATTATCAATTGGTTATTTAAAAAGTAACAAAAAAACAAATTTTATCTCCTAAACGCAAAGAAAAGCATAAGAAACTGGATAATCGTGTCTCGATAAATGGACGGATCTCAGACGAATGATGGGACGAAATATCTAAAAAATAGAAAAAAACAACTAAATTTGGAAATCTAAATGTGAATTTAATTTGAACTTTATAATTATTTATTATTTTTTAATTCAAATTTAATCAGACTAATTTATTTATTTAGTTCAGTCAATTATTAATTAGTTTAATTTAATAACCAACTAATAAATTAAAAATAATCATTTCTTAATTAATTAGTCTAACTAGTTTAATTAGACTAAATTTAACTAGATTAAACTTAATTAAACTATTTTAAATTAGAGATTTAAACTTAACTTACCTCTAAATTAGTAATACCCTGAGAGTATGTTCTCTTAGCAGCGATAACAGCATCTTTAAGCATCTCCACCTTCTCCTTTTGATCTATAAGTTGATGGTTTACTTGATCTTTCAGCACAAAATACGGACGGGATTTTACTATATGCTTCCCAAGGTCTTTTTCCAGAAGCTGGACCTAAAAGAAATAATATGTGACCCAAATTGTATCTATAAAAGCTTAAATCACAATAGATATAATAATCAATAGGGAAGAGTCTTGGTGTTAAACCAGGAGAGTCAATTAGGAGGAGGGGGTAATCCCCCATAACTTTTGGAAAATAGCTTTTCTGATATTTCACTGGAAAAGAACCTCTTTGGTTTTTACACTGAAAACAGAAAATAGCAACCCCCAAGAATAAAAAAAATACATTTTGCTACCTACATTTTCATGAACTGACAACGCCATGTAAAATAATCCAAGGAAAGATTTAGTCAATGCGGGTAAATTCAAAAACATTTCTATAATTGTTTTGTTTTGCGTGCAATTGTTAGGCTCTATCTATTCCTGAAAATTAGTACCTATAGGCTCTAGTATAAGGAATAGGTAAAACAAGGAATTCCTGAAAATTTCCTAGATCAGTTCCTTCTTGACTTAAGTCCTGTCCGGCCTTTGTGGCTGTATTGGGGTTTCTTCTCTTCAGAGCAAATGATGAATATGGCGACGGAAATTTGATCTATCTGGCGCTAGACGAAGTAGCTGGGGGAGCTTATGGGCCGGGAAGTTGTTGGTCCATCTCTTACGAGTTCGGCCTCTAGGGCGCGTGCCGTGAACCTGTCCTTCGAATGTGATTTTTGGAAGCTGGTTGGCCGATATTCACTGGATATGGCCAAGCCAGCGGAGTTGCTGGCTTCTGACCCGGTCCATGATGGTGCGGGGATAACAGAGTAGTTTTAGGAGGTCTTCATTTGAGACTCGGTCAATGTAGGTGATCCCTGCAATGCGTTTAAGGCATTTAGTTTGAAAAGCGGAGATTCTTCACTCATTAAAACCTAGGTAGACGAAGTCTACCTAGGGAGCCTCAGTTCCTTCCCGTACACATTTATGTCACAGTCATTTTAATGCATGCTGGTACTACTACTGACAACAAATAGCAGCACCATTTCACTTTGGGTAAAGACAGTTACGCACGCCCCTTCTTCACCTCGATCTGTGCAGAGTTTTACTCTTTACTCCATCCCATGCATTAAAACTACTTACACAGCATTACACTAGAAAGCGTGGGATTTCCTTTAAAACTTTACAATTCGTAATTATGGTAATAGGACGGAGGTGGGAAGGGGATAAATCCCATTAGTATCACTGAGCGTATCTAGGGTAAATTAATGGTTTGTGTTACATAGAGGCGCTTCTCTTAAAAACTTACGATTTTTCAGGCTTATTACTATAAGTTCAGCGCTGCTCCACTTTCCCACACGCATCTGTATAATATACCTACTTACATAGATATTCACGTTTAGGCTATATATTGATTAATAAAACCCTCACTAGAATAGAAGGACCCAACCCCATCAGATGCCAAATCAAAATCATGGGTATGGTCCATTATCTTTGGAATGCGTTGGCCAGTGTTTAAAACCCGCACAGCGTGTTAACCCCCCCCCCATGAAAATAAGGTTTTCCAAATTTGAGAATTTTATTTTGAGTTTATTTTTTTTTTCGGTAAGAGGAAAGGAACTTTGGTATTTGTGTATTATACGACACTCACTCAAGTTTACGCTGTGTAAAACTCGAGAACAAACCGGTTTCTTCGTTAGTTTCTTTCAACTAAAAACAAGACAAAGACAAGTGACAGAATAGATGGGAAATATATAATTTGGGCTATATATTTGTACATAAGGAAGGGGGAGGGGGGGTGGTGGTGGTAAAGTATTCGTTTGGGTTGGTATAAGGGTTGGGGGGGGGGGTACAGTTTGAAGTCAGAAAACAATTCTTATTCATAATATGCAGAATAATTGTACCTAACACATTTTACATGCAGAACCGCTATGCTTTATCCTTCCCCCTAATGTGTAAATATATAGTCCAAATATATATATATATATATATATATATATATATATATATATATATATATATATATATATATATATATATATATATATATATATATATATATATATATACTAATTTGCGACAAGCTTGAAAGCTAACCGTATTTGGTATTAATAAATATATATATATATATATATATATATATATATATATATATATATATATATATATATATATATATACTAATTTGCGACAAGCTTGAAAGCTAACCGTATTTGGTATTAATAAATAAATAAATAAATATATATATATATATATATGTATATATATATATATATATATATATATATATATATATATATATATATATATATATGTATATATATATATATATATATATATATATATATATATATATATATATATATATATATATATATATATATATATATATATATATATATATATATATATATATATATATATATATATATATATCATGAAAAGAGAAATCACCAATGCAACAGCACAAACGCATAAAAAAAAGACAGAAGGAGAAAAGGAAGACTGTTTTCCTAAATTAGTGATTAATATAGACCAGCACTTGAATGAGGCCTTAACCCTACTCATCCATACAATCACATAGGTCAAACAGCATAGCCAAACACAATCAACCATAAAGAATAATCCATGGACAGGCAGTCATGTCGTCAATAAGTATAAGTCGTCATTTACCAAACAATAGAAAAAATAATGAAGACAAATAATTCAGAGGCAACAACCCAACACAAGGGCTCATCAGGAGAATACACTGGCCTATAGGGTTTCGCCACTTTAAATCCTCTACCCAGCCAAGTATTGTGGCTACCACAGAATATACATGGCATCCCCGTGTCAGGTATCACCCCCAAAATACATGCCTATGAAAGAAAAAACAGCAAATGTAAAACAACCAAGTAACACCAAAACAAGCTTATCCTGTTAATATATCCCTCTTTTTAGCAACAATAGGTAAACTAAATATGATAAAATTTACCAAATCACAAATATTAACAAATATATATATATATATATATATATATATATATATATATATATATATATATATATATATATATATATATATATATATATATATATATATATATATATATATATATATATATATACTACTCTAGATGAAGTCAGACAGGCTCGATTTGTATGCACAATGGAAGTTATAAAAAAAAAATCAATAACTTATATCTCTGGGGCCAAAGCTCTCTAAAGTGTAGGAGTAACTATGACCCATGGGTCACAGTAGCTTAAAGACAAATGAAAACGTTTGTCGGATTCAACTCGAAGGGACGAAAACAAAGCAACCAGAGAGGCAATGTTGAACACAAGACAATTGATACAATAACCGTTGCTGTTGAACAGATAATTTGATGCCCCACTCCCTCTTACACGAAGGTCAGATCACTTGGAAACCATGTAAAGGCATAATGTAACTATACTTGTGAAGTCCCGCCAAGTTTTTCTGAAATCGAACGTTTCGTTCAGGTAAATTTGCATATGAAAACAATCTAGAGACCCACTTCACACCTCTCCGACAGAAGTCAAATCGATCCTAGTCTCTGAAAAGGCATAACTAGTTGTATTACTCTGAGGACTAGAATTTAGATCCTATCGCCCCCCCATTGGTCAAATTGACCCAAGACCATCGAACTGATCAATAAGAAAATAAGGTTGTTTGTTTGAGATTAAACATAATATTGCAGATGAAAGGTGTCCAGGGAATCAAAATTATAGATCCCCTCCCCCTGTAGAGGTTAAGTAGGTTCGAAAAAAAAACAACAAAAAAACCTGTGAATATCAGTTGTCACTTTATACCAAATTTTGTTGAAATCTGACAACCAGTTCCTGTAGTTGTCCCTATAACAAGCGTTTATCCCCTCTTTAATTACCCAGAGGTAGGATTTGCTCTGGAACCCGAAAACACAATTAGGGGACTGGTTCTTCCTTTCAATCAAGTTTTATTTATTAGTCAACGCTCACTTTTCACAAAGTTTGGTTGAAATCCACTGATTATGGTACAAGTATTTACGGTAATTATATAGAGACCGCCTCCTGTCATGTTACAAAGGTATTAAGGTTACACTTCCTCTCCTCCCGCAAAAAACAAATTAGACCCTGACTTAAAAAGAACAGTAATTATATATTTTATTTCTGATTACGTTTGACTGAAATCCAGATCTTCTTTCTAGTAAGTTTTCTAATAATATATATTTAAGGACCCTCTTTTCTTCTTCTGAATCAAAATCGGGCCCTGCTCTCTAAAGGACGTAGCTGGGACATTATGTCTTACTAGCAATCAAATTCCGTCAGCATACGACAACCCCTTCCGGTAAATGTCCAGACTACAAGACTGAAGACCGTCTCACCTCAAGTGTATTCTATCAAGCATGGATTTCTAAAAGGCAGAACTGGGACTCTTGCTCTCACCTCTCTCAGATGTCATTGGGATTCAATAGCCTACACTGATAGTATTCGCGACGACAATAACTTAGGATCAGTATTCACTCGTAGAGACTTAAATGAGTGAGGACCTCAAAAGACTGTGAAATTCATTTTTGCTTCCCGTCAAATTCGGCTGGAACTTGAAAACTCCTTCTGGCTAGATAACTCGCAGATGAATAATAAGGGATGTATCCCCGTCTTTACTCAACAAAAGTATGATTGGGTTATAATTCCGAAAATTCATAATTTTTTTATTCGCTTTTACTTCCTGAAATCGGCTGAAATCCTTCAATTTGCACTGATAGATATCTTGACTGATAGAAATAACACCAAACAACGTTTAAGTTTAGTTGAGATTCAACAAAGCTAAATGTTGTGACAAGATTTAGAGAGCCTTTAAGTTACAAAGGTCAGAATGGGTATACCCCCCCCCCCCCAAAAAAAAAAACAACAAACAAAAGGCACAGCTAGTAGACTTAGCTTTTGCTTTCAAGCCAATTAAGATCCTATACCCCTTTTTTCTAGATGACCTCATGACAAAAATTTAGGGACCCTCCCTTTACGTATCCATTATATTACAGATTGTGTCTGGTAGTAATAGAACTAGGACAAGTTTCTAGTTGCAATTAAATATGCCTTATATATCACCATCCCTTCTGGCAGATAACATGATTTTTGAAAATTCGTATCAACAAGTCGTATCACTATCAGATTTGTTTCAATCTACTTCTGGGGCCAAGCTTACATGCAAAATAAACCAAAAAAGAGATGAATTTCATACAAAATCGGAATTTGAGATATGTAGATCTATTTTTAAAGGCTAACACTCAAAATGTCCACGACTCAAAATGCCTTTAAAATGCACCCTCCCAGCAACTCCTGGCACCGACACACGATGTACACGGGTTTGGGGAGCGAGCAACCCCTCGTCTCACCCCCAATTAAGGATTACTGTCGTACCCCAATTACGGTCTACTGTCGACTCTATCTAAAGAAATTATTAGACGATAATCTCGAGTATAATCTTAAAATAACACCTCTTGTTTTCTTTATAGATACCTGACTAAGTGCGAGTTCTACTTATCCACTCAAAACCTGGAATCAACATGATAACACCGGACCTCGGACCACGAACCACGTACAGGCCTGGCACCGAGTCCTCAACGGACGAGTTTCGGCCCGACCACGTTTGTTTCGACTTTTGAGAGAAGTTCAGACCATACAAGACGAGGTGGAATCAGATCTCCTCCAGATCGGTGCTGGAGCCGACTTCCGACGAAGGAACCGATGAATGGTCTGGAAAGATGAGCAGATTCAAGCTTTAAAAGAAAAGTTCCAAGGGGGCTCCGTATCTGTCAGAGGCTTCCTCAAGAAAGCGCAACGCTTTTGTGGCATCTAGCCGCGTCGCAATAGGCCACACATGTTTCTCGTAAATCTTTAACCAGTAGGCCTATTGTATTATAATGGATATTATACAAGTTCAGATCGATTATCGTCATTCTGGTACTCGTCTTCTACTCCTCCTGTCGCTCTCATCCCGAGGGGTTGCTCACTCTCTGGCATCCGGTGTACACTCATTCCGGCACCTCCCGTCATCTTCCACTTTTGTCAGTTTTCACCCTGTCTAGGATGAAATGGCACCCTCCCGGCACCGGGTGTACACTCATACCCGGGACCTCCCGTCACTCACACGGCACCTTCCACTTTTGTCACCTTTTACCATGTCTAGGATGAAATGGCACCCTCCCAGTGCCTCCCGGCACCCGGTGTACATGGGTTCGGGAAGTGAGCAACCCCTCGTCTCATCCCCAATTAAGGACTGAAAACTAAAATTTATCCAATCGTGGGCATTTTGATTCGTGATGATTTTGGGAACCACCTTTTTTGAAATATCTAGAAAAAAACGGGGAATTTTCTGTCTCCAGCCTGGGAAAAATAACTGTATGTTCTTATAGAAACTGATTGTTAAATAAATTCTATTAAATGTACTTTCTGAGTTGGAACAGTTTTATTTTGATTCCTGTTTAAAATAATTAGGAGACACAAGACTTTTTTTTGTCTAGCAAATTATAGAAAAAATTTTCCAAACTTGAGAGAAACTATGCATCTTTGCTTCCTGATTCACATTCCAGAATTTTTCTCCAAATTTGTATTTTTTGTCCCAGTCGAATTCTTGTCATAGCTACAGCATTGCTCCCCGATACAATCGCACACATTAAAAGAATGTTGTCGTCCATATGCAGAAAATAGTAAATCGAGATAAAAAGGTAGTAAAAAAAATATACAATAAAGAGTAAACACACAGGGCATCCTATTCCCAAAATTTCAAGAAAGGGACACGGGTTCTTTTTTTAATGGACGAAAAAATGTACTGCACAAAATCTAGAAAGGAGGGGGACAGTTTTGTTGCTTTTTTTTATTCCTTTTCAATGAGAATATAAAAAAAGTAAAAAAAAAAACAAACAAACCATCAGACTTGGATGTAAAATATATATGATGTTATGTTGAAACTCATAAAAAAAAGAGATTTAAAGGGGGATGAGGCCTCAACCGTGAAGGTACATTTAACTAAATGTTTTCCATTTTATTATTGACTATATTTATGCCAAATTGTTATAAAAGGATTGTCTCCATTGTCGGACCCCACCTCCGGCATGAGCTGGAGCCCGTCACAAAATTGCAGCTGAACACCCAATCTCATAGGCTGTGAAGTGGATAATAAAATAGTCAAGGTTAGAAATCGTCTGAATTACCATGGATATGCAGAAAGGAGATCTTTACCCAATACACAGCCAAAATGGGGATTTTAACAAATTTTATAAAAAAGTAAAAAAAAAATCTTTTCATAGAAGAGTGTGCATCTTATTGACATAATAAATAAGCAGATACAAATAAATAAAGTAAAGCGCCTATTTTCAAGTCTAAATCTTTTTAAATATAATTGCCTATTGCCCCTTTATAATTAAGAGACATTGATTTAATATGAATAAATCCTATAAGCATAACTAGAGACCAAAAATGTAAATAATTAATGAGCTTCAGGGGGACGTCCTATTATAAAACAAGGAGATAAAATTCAATGACCTCATTACCAATGAGACCAATTACCAAATTTATTCAAAAAAAGTTAGTTTTATACCCGCAGTTTTCAAATCGAAATCAGTTCAAATTTGTCTGTTGAAGTAACACTATCAAGATATGGATCCTTCAATGTTACAAGGTTCAGCTGGTGTGGGGGGTGCTGCAGGGCTTAGTGGTGCAGCAGGGCTCGGTGGGTCAGCAGGCGTGGGTTCACAAACAGGAGGTGCAGTATCACTTGGTGCAAATGGAGCCGGTTCTATGATGTCTCCAGCTGGTGTCTTAGCCCCATTTCCTATGGGAGGATTCCCGACTGGTATGGTTCCGTTCAATGGAGCATTCCCAGGATTTGGCCAGCAGTTTGCGTTCCCTCAGAGTATATCAGGTTTAGAGGGCCAAGGAGCAGTAGAAGAGGAGGAAGAGGAAGAACTTTTTGTAACAAAAATCTACAAGAAGCTTCCACTGTTGCTACTCGGTGAGTTCATTTTAGTTATTATTCCAGTCGTTTTCTTCTTTGCGCTATAAGTAGCCTCCACAGGGAGGCAACATGCTGATAAATTCGCTATATTCCAAGATTCCCCCCCCAAAGAAAAAAAAATTAAGACTCTTCCCGATCAGTGAAAACGCCTTTAGAACGTACACAATTTTCATGTAAATCCTCCCTACGCAAAAGCTAAACGAAGAAAATTTTTTTTTCTCAATTACAAATTAGTGATAAAACTTTCAAATAGAACAAATTACAGACCCTTATCGACGATGGTGAGCTGAATAGAATTTTATTTGTGAAAAAAAAAAATCTCAGATTAGAGAAGATTCCTAGAAATATCAATATGTTTCTGTTTGACCCAGAATCGCCCGGACTTTTCATGTATCTTTCAACAACAAAAACATCTTATAATGTAATTTTTTCTTAACTTAATATAAGACTTGATTTTGTCTAAACTTTAGGTTTTTAAGATTTTAGATTTTGTCTAAAGGGTAAAATTCTCAGTGAAACCAGACCTTGTATAACAAATGTACAATTTTTCATCGGTTACGTAAATAAAACTGCAGGAATCGGCATTAGCCTCCTGAAACTTACTTTTTTCATGGGTTACAGAAAATGACGATTTTAAAAGAAATAAAAAAGTTAATTAACAGATCTAGGTATTTTAGGAAGGCTGAACGACCCTTGCATATGGGCCTACCTTATCCACCCGTCCTACATGTCATTTGAGTGTGACTCTTGTCTTACTTTTTTCAAACTTTAGAGGTTCACAAGGAACATGCAGAAATTTACAGTAATTACTGTTTGATTTTTAATCCCAAATTCAAAGAACTGTCCCAAGCATAAACTTGTTGGCGGGAGGGAGGTCGACAAAATAAAAAATTGTGCCAAATACTTTCCTTTCCATCCACAAAATGCTATTTTTTTTCATTTCTCCCCTATTTCGGTCCTACTCCCACACCAAAAATGGCAGTTAATATCTTCGCAGAATATGGACTCACTTTAGAGAAATGCTAATTGGATTATTCTTGGTCTTACAATGCAACTAAGAAACGGGACCACATGTGTGTGTTTTTCCCCGTATTGTACTGTTTGCTTTTATTTCATGTGGATCTTTCGATCCTGGGTATTTATCTTACATAATATTTTCTTTTTATTTTTATCAAAATTGAAAGTCAACGCTAAACCATACCATGATAACATCCGCTGATAAAAAAAAAGTCTTATGACTCGTTTTGGTTTCTTCTTGATTTTAACACCCCGCTTGTATTGCAGAAGCGGAACTTTTTGGAATTGTACTTAATTGTGCTTATAAGCCCAGCTGTACTTTTTGGAATAGTGCAAATATCGGGATATCAAGTGCTTTTTAGAAACCTTTTCACCTAGGACGACAGGAATATTTTAGACATTTAAGGTCCCGAAGACCACCTTTAGGAAAAAAGAAAGTCTTAGCGGTATTTGGTCAAATCAAAACCGTTAGTTTTAATGTTCACACTTTTCTTGCGAAATACTGCTTGCTCTTTCTGGTTCGCATATACTTATTGATTAAGTTTTTTTGTCGTTTCGAATGGATACTCCTTTTCTTACCTTTAAATAAAAAGGCATGCAAGGCCAGAAATTTAAATGATTAAACATGTGAGTAAATCTCTACAGAAAAATGTTAGCTAGAATTAGAAATTTTGAATTTAAGTTCGAGACTCGAGCCAAGTCTCAAGTTTCCTGGAGGGATACTCCTTTTGTTCCTTTTGCTCACTTTTAACGCTTCGATCTAAGACAAGGTTTGTTAACACTGACACCGGCGACTTTCTTTGAAGCATAAACGATTCGTTTCACAGTCAATTTTCAATTTAAGGGCCTAAATTCTATCTAACAATCTATTTGAAAGATCCAACTTTCATAAATAAAGTGCTCATTGAATCTTGTTACATTATCAAAAATCAAATTTCATCGTGTTTCTTATTCCCACAGCTTAAATACCAATATACAGTTATGAAAACTCGATTTATTTTTGGGACACAGTGCGCGGTAGCGATGCTAGCGGCTGGAGACAGGAAACTGGTATCTAATAGGTAACAGGAAACTGATATTGGTATCTAAGCTGTGTATGCAACAAAACAAAATTGCGTTCCCGCCTATGGTGTTGTAGTACGATCTACGCGTCGGAACGCGGGCTTGGAAAAGGCGCCAAGTTCAGAGCTCTGTACCAAAAGCTTCTCATGGGCAAGATAGGTGTTTTCATAACTGTATTGGTATCTAAGCTGTGCTTATTCCTCACACATACTTAACATTATTACAGTTTATTTTTCAAGATGTGGCCGCTGGTTAGCTAATATTAGTTTTCTTTTGCAGCCCTTCCTCTGGCGCTAGCTGTGGTTGTTGTGGTTGTCGTCGTAGTTGTCAACACTGTCGTTGTACCAGTGGTCGTTGCAGTTCCCACTCTATTTCCAAAACTTGCTAAAGCTATTCTAAGGAAGAAACTTGCCAGACGCCCCTACAGCTACCCCAAAAGCAAAAACTATCAATACACCCCAACTATTGAGTATGAGCCCCCAAAAGTTGAAGCGGCATATCCAGCAACATCTTACGACGAGAGCTATGAGGCTCCTTACACACCCAAACCGACATATTCTGCACCAGCACCAGTATATTCCAAGCCTACACCAACGTACGCCGCACCAGCTCCAGCATACCCTACAGCCAAACCTGCTTACGCAGCACCAGCACCGTCATATTCAGCACCAGCACCGTCATATTCAGCACCAGCCTATGCAGCACCAGCAAAATATAGACGAGATGTGGCACAGCCTGCGGTTACTCCTCAGCAAATGGAGAGTATGGAGCCGATAGCTCATCTTTTGCAGAAAAATCTTTGAGTTACATTTTATTTTTTTATTTAGCTCAAGATGATGATCTGTATTTAATTGACAATTCCTTCTAAATAAAATATTTATCTATATACTATGGTATTTAGCTAATAGCTCATAAGGTAATATTTG
Source organism: Artemia franciscana (assembly GCF_032884065.1). Classification (NCBI taxonomy): domain Eukaryota; kingdom Metazoa; phylum Arthropoda; class Branchiopoda; order Anostraca; family Artemiidae; genus Artemia; species Artemia franciscana. Next base: position 1,023,333 of record NC_088881.1, on the reverse strand, counting down.
AGACCTTGACTATTTTGCAGGGTCAGACATGAACACGTCCCATCGTGCGACAAGCGGACAAACAACCAGAATAATAATTTACTTGTTATTTTAGTTATAAAATAGTTACAGATTTACATTTACAGTTATTTGTGTGTGTGAGCGTGCAGAGAACAGTAAAACCCGGGGATAAGCCTAAGGATAAGACAATTTTTCATATGAGGATGGAATGAACTTAAACAAATTCTTCAAACATATATTTGATAACCAGAAATCATGGCTCGCAAAAGCGATGGGTAGGTTTCACCGTTTCAACAGAAACTTTGAGAAATCGTTAGCAAAAATAGTTCTGAGCCTTTTAACCGGAAAAAAAATTCGAGAAAAGGGTCAACCAGATCAATCTTACTACCCATTCTCTCCTCCCCCCTGTATGTCTGTTTAATCCACTTTATCCGTATTTGTCATCTGCTTTACTTCTTCAACATATTAGTAAACAGAAATCATGGTTTGTAAAACGTACCCGTAGTTCAGTCTCAATAGGAAATTGAAAAATTCCTAGTAAAATTTTTTCTGACACTAGCCCCTTTATCTGTAAGATCTAATTAATGTACTCCTGAATATGTCACTGTTACGCCTAAAGATTGTACACTTCCGAGGTAATTCCTAAAAACTGGCTTCTAAGCTGTCTTCAAAGGGATCAAAGTAAATCATGAAGATCCAATTGCGGTTAAACATCCTTTGACCTACTAACTCTCCCTGTAAAAATAGTATAAGTATTTTTACCAGAAAGGCGTTATTCCTACTTTGCATAACAGATACGATTTAGTTTTACGTTTTAGTGGTCTTTCAGGCCAGACGGGAACAAGGGCGCCGGCAGAAAATTTCCCGGAGGGGGGGGGGCAAAAATAGCAGTGATGGTTGGGTGACAGGAAATATATTTCAGATTTTTTTTCCATAGAAATAAGTTTATTTTTAAATATTTTTAGGAAAAACTTAAATAAAAGAACAATTACATTGTATGCAAAATGAAACAAAATACATCAAATTTTAAACAAAATGGATTCCTGGCAAAGGGATCAATTTGTACAATTAATAATATATTTAATTAAAATGCATTACTCTTAAAAGAAAATATACTTGGGCCATTTTCCTCATAAGAGAGTCTCATCAAATATTTTTGGATAAAAAGCTAGAAGTAAAAAGTGACTTGGGCCAATATTCATCAAAAGTAAAAATGAAATTATCATGATAATTGCTACACTGGCAGTACTAGCTTTTCATGCTGACTTTAAATATATAAAATTCTTTCGGTTTATTGTTACCCACACAAAACAAAAAATCTGAGGAATTTGCCTGGTTTTTGAAAAAAGGGGAAACACCCCCAAAACAGCAAGATGTCCTGAAAATCCTTTTATTAGATATATTATATCAGAGAACCCTACCGTAGAGGTTTCAAGCTCCAATCTTCAAAATGTGGAATTGTGCACTTTTTTTTAATATGAATTTTTGCAAATGCGAAAAAAAATGCAATTAACCATTTATGGACTGGTACCTGGAAATTTGTTATTTTTGCCAGAAGAAAGATCGCGGATGCGTGTTTATTTGCTCTTTTATTTTTGTTTTTCTCCCAGGGGTGATGGTATCGACCCAATGGTCGATTCCCCCAGTCCCATGCCACTTTTTACCCAACTTCATCAGATCAATATTTTGTGATAGCAATTTTGTTCAGCATAGTTGAAAGGCCCAATACCTATGTCTTTAGAGATAAAATAATCCCCTACACACCCTGCGGAAAGATTTTTAAGTTATACAACTTACCCACTGTTTACGTATAGTATTTGTTATTGGGAAGTATGCATAAGTGAGTAATTACAAAAAATACACAAAACAATGGCCTACTTATAAAAACTATTTATTTATTCATCCAATAGCTTGTAAGCTAAAATCTTGTAAGCATTGAACTTGGTTATAAAAAAGTAAAATATTTAATGCCTTTAGACACAGTGTTTGTAACAACACATTATCAAAGTATGTTGTTGAAAGTAAAACATCAAAACTAAGATTAAGAAAATCAAACATAATTTTTTATTTAATTTTGAATACAAAAACAATATATTTAACACCTCCATACTTCATAACTTTAAAAAATTAAATATTTTTCAAAATGTTAATTAGATAAATAAAATCACTCCTGGAATAAAAATGATAATAAAACACAAAAACGTATCCATTCAGCGGGAAAATACAGAAATTTCCAGCATTCCGTTCAGGGGAACATTTCTGATTATAGATAAGATTTGTTCATTATGAAATACGCATTCAATATTAGATTTTACTATTCCGCCATCTTACTATAGTTGCTTCGTATATCAGCCCGTGGATACTCTTGCAGTACAAGCAAAAATTGATGGCATATTTTTTTACTGACATTGTCCCTTATTCAGTTGTTTTCCTTGTGTTTTCTATAATTATACGAACTTTCTCGTGTACTAATAGCTGCACTAATTACAATTAAACAAATACACATTTAGGATCATGATAAAAAGATGATTCAATTATTTAATGTTATCAATAGTTAGGAACTTATGCTTTTATTATTGAAAAGGATCGTCATTTACTTATCATTCAATCCTATGGAGAATTTGATCTTTTTTGTTGTTGATCCAACCAAATCATATAGAAAAAATGTTTCTGGAAAACTGGAAAGGGGTCACTCAGTTACAAATTAGAACTTATATTTTCCTTATTAAAGGGTCAAAATATATTGGCAGGCAGCCAACAATGGAGCAAAACACATTTTTACGAAACCCTATCCTGCTCTCTTTCCTTTGGTTTCCTTTTAATTACTTCATAGCCCCCCCCTCCAATTTCCAGAGGGTGCCATGGAACAATCTGAAGAATATTCTTAAAAAAAGAGTAATTAGAAAGAGAAGAGGGCCAGGGCCATTCAACACCAAACATGCTACATAAGTTTAAGAGTCAAATTAAAAAAAAAACATATTAAATTGAAGCACATTTGAATTTTAAAAGTAACAACAAACCTAAAAACGAAACTGTACATTTTTCTTCAATAAGAGGATTGGTTGGATGAAACCTGATAAAAATTTGCAAAAGATGAATTTTTGTATCTATTTATTTAAAAAAAAATTATTAAAAGTTTAACATAGGTTATTCTCCTGTAAATAACAACTAATAGAATAAATAACACTAATAGACTAACACTGAAATAGAAATTTAGTGATAACACTAAATAGACAAAAAATAACACTAATAGACTCCTAATAAACATTTTTTCATGTGGATAGAGCACTGGTATTGACAGTCTGGCAGATATTTCTGAATGTATTAGAAGTATTACGCATTTTCCAGCTACCTGGATAAAAGTTATAGTTTTTTAAACCCAAAAATGAAACGGGGGCAGTCGTGAAGCACTGTACATTGTTCAAGGACTATTGTCTATGGCCAGAGATGTTGACGGTTTCACTTTAAGCCATGGTTTGACCTTAGGCCTTGGAAAAAATTCCTCTTTTTCTGGTAGGAGACTGAACCTGATAGCCAAAATGACCAGCCCTTACCCAAACCCAAAGAAAATAGTAAGAAGAGGCGGGAGAAATATAATTTAGGAAATAAACATGCGTCACACATAATTTGACTGCATAATAAGTAACAGAAATATAGAGTTAATTCCGATTAATTGTGGAGATTATGAACATCATTTCTAAAAGAAAAACAAACATAATTTGATTTAGAGCCAGTCAAACAGGTACTAAAATCTATCCTTAGAAAATTCCTCTGGAATAAGATTTAAAACCACCTTCATTCAGCCTTTCGAAGCATCCACGTTTCAGAGCCATAGTTGAACTATTTTAGTTCGTAGCCTCATCTTCCCAAACCTTTCTTAACTCAGAGAAAAGTCCTAAGCCTTAGCTATTCTACTTATTACATCTTAATTACATCCAACATCTTTAATAGTAGTATCCCCTCTCTACTTTTAAACGGGCAATACCCCCGCTATACAAGCGGCCAGTACCCTTATATGGGCGTCCATATAAGCAGCAAGGTATACCTTCGATCCTCTCAAGACGCAGGTGTCTTGTTACGACAGTGTTAGTTTTGTTACATTATAGATGCCATATATATGGCATTATACATGACATTATATTATACATGACATTATATTATACATGGCATATATATGGCATTATATATGACATTATACATGGCTCGTTTCTAAATAAGCCATGTGTTAATTCCTTAATAGTTTCTTTTTAAAAAACCTACGAGGGCCATGGGAAAACAAGAGCTAAGAGCTCATATGGCACTTGTGACGAGGCCGGAAAAGCCAAGAGCTCATATGGTATGAGCTCTAATAAAAAGAATCAATAGATTGATTTAAAACGAACATCAGAGGCTTAATTCCGGTCGGGATTTAAAATAAGAGCTCTGAGTCACGATGTCCTTCTAAATATCAAAAATCATTAATATCAGATCACCCACTCGTAAGTTATAAATACCTCATTTTTTCTAATTTTTCCTCTCCCTTTAGACCCCCAGATGGTCGAATCTGGGATAACGACTTTATGAAGTCAATTTGTGCAGCTCCCTGACACGCCTACCAATTTTCATCGTCCTAGCACGTCCAGAAGCACCGAACTCGCAAAAGCACTGAACCCCTCCACCCAACTACCCCAAAGAGAGCGAATCCAGTACAGTTGCATCAATCACGTATCTACGACATTTGCTTATTCTATCCACCAAGCTTCATCCCGATTCCTCCACTCTAAGCGTTTTCCAAGATTTCCGATTTCTCGCTCACCCCCCCAATGTCAACAGATCTGGTCGGGATTTGAAATAAGAGCTCTGAAATATAAGTTCCTTCTAAATATCAAATTTCATTAAGATTCGGTCACCCGTTCTTAAGTTAAAAATACCTCAATTTTTCTAATTTTTTCCAAATTAACACGCCCCAGCTCCTCCAAGGAGAACAGATCCGTTCCAATTATGTCAATCACGTATCTAGAACTTGTGCTTATTCTTCCCATCAAATTTCATCCAATCCCTCCACTCTAAGCATTTTCCAGGATATGTTTCCCTCCTCCAACCCCCTATGTTCCTGGATCCAATTCGAGTTAAAAATGAAGCATCTGAGACATAAGATCCTTCTTATATCAAGTTTCATTACGATCCGATCACCTATTCGTAAGATAAATATACCCCAATTTTCACGTTCTCCAAGAATTCCGGTTTCCCCCTCCAACTCCCCCCAATGTCACAGGATCTGGTCGGAATTTAAAATAAGAGCTTTAAAGCACAAGATATAAAATTTCATTAAGATCTGATCACCCGTTCGTAAGTTACAAATACCTCATTCTCCCGAATTAACACCCCCCCCCCCGGCTCCACCAAAGAGAGCGGATCCGGTCCGGTTATGTCAGTCACGTATCTTAGACTTGTTTTTATTCTTCCCATCCAGTTTCATCCTGATCTCTCCACAAGCACAAGATATAAAATTTCATTAAGATCTGATCACCCGTTCGTAAGTTACAAATACCTCATTCTCCCGAATTAACACCCCCCCCCCCCCGGCTCCACCAAAGAGAGCAGATCCGGTCCGGTTACGTCAGTCACGTATCTTAGACTTGTTTTTATTCTTCCCATCCAGTTTCATCCTGATCTCTCCACGTTAAGTAGTTTCTAAGATTTCCCCCCCCCCCCAATGTCGCTGGATCTGGTTGAGATTTAAAATAAGAGATCTGAGTTATGAGGTCCTTCTAAATATGAAGTTTCATGAAGATCCGATCACTCCTTCGTAAGTTAAAAATGCGTCATTTTTTCTAATTTTTCAGGATTAACCCTCACACCAATTCCCCCAAATAGAGCGGATCCGTTCCAATTATGTCAATCACGTATCTAAGGCTTCTGCTTATTTTTCCCACCAAGTTTCATCCCGATGCCTCCACTCTAAGAGCTTTCCATGATTTTAGGCCCCCCAAACTCCCCCCCCCCAATATCACCAGATCCAGTCGGGATTTAAAATAAGAGCTTTGTGACACGATATCATTCTTAATTTCATTGAGATCCGATCACCCGTTCGTAAGTTAAAAATACCTCATTTTTTCTAATTTTTCAGAATTAACCCTCCCCTCCCAACTACCCCAAAGAGAGCGGATCCGTTCCGGTTATGTCAATAATGTATCTAAGACTTGTGCTTAATTTTCCCACCAAGTTTTATCCCGACCCCTCCACTCTAAGTGTTTTCCAAGAATTTAGGTTTCCCCCTCCCAACTCCCCCAGTGTTACCAGATACGGGATTTAAAATAAGAGCTCTGAGACACGATATCCTTCCAAACATCAAATTTCATTAAGATCTGATCAACCGTTCGTAAGTTAAAAATAGTTCATTTTTCTATTTTTTTCCGAATTAACCGGCCCCCCAGATGGTCAAACCGGGAAAACGACTATTTCTAATTTAATCTGGTCCGGTCCCTGGTATGCCTGCCAAATTTCGTATGTCACTTGGTTAATACCAAGTGCCATAAAAAGCTTCAAGGCTTCTTCACTCCAGAATTTCTAAGATTGTTACCTAAAAGTTTCTTTGATTCTTAAAAAACCTTCAGGACCCGCTAATGGGAGAACCTCCAAGACGCCGGACCCTAGCAAGCAATTCCAATGGGGTCCTAGCATCCAATTCAATTAGGTGCCCTACCATGCAATTTCATTGGAGCCCCCAACCTAACCACCGGGGGCCCTAGCATCCGATTTAACCGAGCGCTTTAATATCTAATTCCAACAGTGAGGGGGACCGTAGCATCCAATTTCACCGGACGTCTAGCCTTACCACCGGGGCCGCTAGGGAGCAACTCCGTCCAGTAGTTGCTAATTATGTTACAGGTTTTGTTTACTTTTGGCTGTTAAGTAATAGGACTCGTTAGAATTTGCTGGTCAGGCGGGGAATCCCCAGTTGCAACTGAGGGGGGCACACACATGGGTGTTTCGTAATGACGATGTACAAGTGGGATGTTACATAATACTTTGAGAGATTTCATTTTGTGTTTTTCCCTCAGGGAACCTTGATATTCCAAAGATTTTTCTCCACACTAGGATTCGGCTAATAAATTTTGCATGATAAACCATTGCACGCACTAAGGAATTCCCTGCCCGCCTTCTAGACCGATTAAATTGCTCACATGTTTCCTAACCATCATCACCGACCCGCGCAAGTATCCAGCGAAGCTATCGACTTTTGGTCTACTGAACATATCAGCATGCTACATTACATTAGTGCTCTAACATGACCTAGAATGGTCAAGTTACATAATAGATGTTACAAAGCATCGGCTTTGATATTCGAAACAGATATTTCGTTATTTAGGTTATTATACCAAAATTAACTATCGAAGTTTTATCCTCGATCAATAAATTTAAATGACACAGACATTTGCACATAAAAATTTTATTAACAAAAACACATTTACAAGCATTATTGAAACACAAGAAAAAGCAATTCAAACTCAAAAATGGAAAAAAAACAAAACGTCAAAAAAGCTTATAAATGATAAATTATCAGCAAAAGGAACCATGAATTAAAGTAAGGTAGAAGTCCTACCAACCAATTCCAGAGAGGAGGATTGATATTAGAGGTAAATTTAAGCCACATCAAAATATTTTGAGCGCTATTAATGAAAATGCCTCGTTTCTTTGAGCCAAGACTAGCCATTCCCGTTTGACAAGCCCACATTTGACTAATATTTTCCCTTCAAATTTCACATAATCTTATTAAAGGTAAATTTAATCCAAATTAAGATATTTTTGAGGGCTTTTAATGAAAATACTTCGTTTCTTTGACTAGGCGTTAGATTTAACTCCTCCTCAGTCGATTAAAATTCTTTTCACACCTCCCACCTTAACTTTATGCTATATTAGGCCAAGCAATTCACGCCACCATGGTAATATGTGGCTACCCTGTAAAACACGAAAAAAGCTTATAAAGGATAAAATATAAGCAAAAAGAACCATGAATTAAAGAAAGGCGGGGATCCTACGTCCACTCTAGCGGGGATCCACTTCCCCTAAGTCAAGAAAATTCTTTTAACAGCTCCTATCTTAACTTTAGACTGTAGAACATCTTAGTCCAAGGAATTCATGCCATCATGGCAATATGTGACTGGCTCGTAAAACACAGAAAAAAGTTAAAGCACAACAAACGAAAAAACAAAACGTGAAAAAAGCTTATAAAGGATAAAACATATGCGAAACAACCATGAATTAAAGAAAGGCGAGGATCCTAGCAAGCAATTCCATAAGAGGGCTTGTTATTAGTGGTAAATTTAAACTAGATTAAGATATTTTGAGGGCTTTTAATTAAAATGCCTAGTTTTTTGAGCCAAGACTATACCTTTCCGATTGATAAGCCCATATTTGAATAATATACTCTCTTCAAATTTCACATAACCTCGTTAGAAGTAATTTAAGCCACATTAGGATATTTTTGAGGGCTTTTAATAGAATTACCTCGTTTCTTTGACTGAATGTTAGATTTCACTGCCCCTCTGTCGAAAATTTTTTTAACACCTACCAAATTAACTTTAAGGTATAGAAAACATGTAAGTTCAAGCAATTAACGCCACATGACAATATGTGGCTGGCCCGTAAAACACAAAAAAAATAATTCAAACTCAAAAAACGAAAAAAGCTTATATAGGATAAAATATAAGCAAAAGAATCATGAATCAAAGATAGGTAGGGATCCTACCAGCCAATTCCAGATGGAAAGCTAGAGGTAAATTTGACCCCTTAAGTCAAGACTTTGACAATGTCATGTAAGGTTTTGATGATATTTGACAGGATGTTGTTAATCTTAATAATACCACACACGATTTTGAAAGCTCTTTGTTAAGTTTCGTTAACAGGTAACATGATTTTGATAGCATCATATTAGATTAGGGCATTAGCCCCCACGTTTTGATTATTGCTGAAGATATTTCGTTAACAACTAATGAGACTACGAAAATACCATGTAAGATTTCACTAACAACTTGCACGATTCTGATAGTATCGTGGGTGGTTTGATATTGCCATACATGATTCTCATTATATCACTCGAGATTTTGATAACATAGAGCAAGATGTGTCATACCATAAGACAAGATTTTGATCATATCGTACAAGAGTTTCGTAATACTTAGTAAGACTTTGGTAATATCATGTAGGTTTTGATAATATTTGACAAGATTTTGATAATCTTGATGATAGCAGACACAATTTTGATAGGAAAATATTAAGTTTCGTAAACAGGTAACATGATTTGATACCATCATATTAGGTTCTGGTAATAGCAGTCACGTTTTGTTTGTTGCTGAAGATATTTCGTTAATGACTTGCGAGATTACGATAATACCGTGTAAGATTTTGGTAATAACTTGCATGATTCCGATAGTATCGTGTGTGGTTTTGATAATACAACAGAAGATTCTTGTTATATCAGGAGAAACTTTGATAATGTAGTGCAAGATGTTTAATAATATCAGACATGATTTTAGGAGAACAATTCTAGATTTTGATACTAACTTGCAAGATTTAGGTAATGCCCGAAAACTGGTGGAATCGGAGCTGTGGTGTTTGGGAGGGGGTTGGTAAAACTGGTGGGAACGGGACCAGAATTGAAACCGGGACCGATGGGACTGGAATTGGAATCTGTGGGACTGGGGGCTGGAACTGGAACCAGGATCGGAAAGAGTAGAATTGGAACTGGAACCACCGTAAGCGGTGGGGGGGGGAAGAATAGGGGAAAGCAGACTTGGTTATCACCTTATAGAAGAAAAAATCTAAAAAATGTCTTAGGAATGATGAAGGGTGCTAGAGGGCCAGTCAGAGTGTGACAGGGTGGCGTGAATTGACATGGTGTATCATAGAGCGTGGCTTGCAAAAAATCAACCAATGGATTTAATGTATGATTTTTAACAAGAAAATATCTCAGGAAAGATGAGGGGTGCTAGAGGGTGCCCGAGGGCTATTAATAGTGTGGCACAGTGGCGCGAATTTCTTTGGCTAATGTTTTCTACAGCTTAAAGTTAAGTTGGGAGGCCTTAAAAAAAATCGAATGAGGGGGAACCAAATCTAACGCTCGGTCAAAGAAACCAGGAATTTCATTAAAAGCACCAAAAATCATCTTAATGTGGCTTAAATTAACCTCAAATAACAAGCTTCTCATCTGGAATTGATTGGTAGGATCCCTAACTTTCTGTAATTCATAGTTCTCTTTACTCATATTTTATCCTTTATAAGCCTCTTTCACGTTTGTTTGTCCATTTTTTTAGTTTAATTGCTCGCTTTCCTAGCGAAATTTTTTCTGAGTTTAATTTACATTTTTTGAGTGGCATTGAGCGCTAGGGTCCGGTGTCTTGAAGGTTCCCCTGCTAGCGGGCCCTGAAAGTATCTTTAAGAATCAAAGAAACTAACAGGTAACAATCTTAGAAGTCCTGGAGTAAAGAAGCCTTTAAGGTTTTTCCCCTGGCTCTCGTAGGTTTTTTAAAAAGAAACTATTAAGCAATAAATACATGCTTCGTTTAGAAAACATTCTCTGATGTATCAAAGCAAACCCTATGACGTAACAGACACCTGCGTCCTGAGGTAATCGATGGGATACCTGGCCGCTTGTATGGACACCCCGGGGGTACTGGCCGCTTGTATTGCGGGGGTACTGGCCACTTAAAAGCAGAGAGGGGATACTACTTTTAATAATATTATTATTCAGCGAAGTGAAGCTATCCACTTGACCTATTGTTTCGTAGCCTATTATCGCCTCTCCTCCCTTATTTATTCGTGGCCTAAGCAACGTAGTCTTTATAGCATCAATTTTCAAACACATTCATGTACCATTCCCCCTTAAAACATTCATAAACTAGTCCATTTCGCTTTTTTTTTATCTAAGACACTCAAACTATCTGTCTAAAGGAGTTTTAAATTCTCAATTGGCATCATGTTCTCCCAGAGCCTTTGCTGTGCTCCTTAGGACAGAGCCCATCAAAGTACTGCAAAATAAGCGGGGATATGATAAAATCCTGCTGAACTCTTGATTCCACAACAAACCAACAACGAATCTCAGTTCCTAACGGTGATATACAATTGCATGCTAACCGAAAATGACCAGTTTAGCACTAGCCATTTTTAGTTGCAACGATTTTCTATTAAATTATAAATATATATTAATTAAAAGAGAAAAAATGTAAAAATATAGATATTTAGGCAGTTCCTAACACTTAGAACAATTTAGCTTCAAGTTTTAGCTTTTGAATTAAAGCTTCATTTTCTTTTGTCAACCCTTTTCTGCTACTAAGTACTGTAAACGACTGCTATTCTTTTACCCTTTTGAAAACGCACCCTTCCACAGACAATACTATCTTATTTACTTGTGGTAGAAGCCAGGAGATGAACTTTCCTGACCGGCATCAATGGATCTTGGAATCCCTTCCAACGATCACTATCACTTCGATATATAGGTTGCAGCTTCCCTAGCGATCGTCACTTAGATTTAGTCCCATCTCATTCTAAACCTTCGAAAACCTCCCATGCTTCAAGGTTCTCTTTTAATTATTGCCCAAAATCATTGGATTGCTCTCCTGTTTGTTGTCTCCATGAGGGTGCTGGCTCTAAGATAAAATGTATCGTCATATCACACCTTCATGGCGACGGAATGCTTGGCCAAAGGGCTTGAGGAGATGTATTTCGACGATGAGGAATAACTCTCCAGACTAGCCCAAGCGACTTCTTGCTTTTCTATTGGGAGTCCTAGACCACCCACTAATTGGAAATATCTAACTAGGGCTACAATGATCGCACGTGTTCAAAGCTTTCACCTCTTAAGCTTTGAGTGGCTACCTCCCGCAAGAGCACAGTAGTACAACTCATACAGATGATGCCCACACACTGACTTTCATTTTCGTCGAGATTCGATGTTTTGGCCCATAGCCCTTTCTTATAATCTTGTATGTGAAAAATGCAGTTTTTGGCATAATATTGATTTTATTAAAAAAATTTTTAATTGCATGGTTTTTAGATCCATCAATTTCCTTCAAGACGAACTATTAAACAGCTCTCTGCGATGTTCCAGTGCCCCACTATCTGAGGAAAAGAAAAAAAAAGAAGCCGTATATGCAGAATATCTTGGTTTCAGCCATTTTCTTGATTTTCAAGCCAGTATATTTCCCTTGTTGTTTAAGCCAAGAGACGGTAAGATTTCTATATAGGAGGTTTCCAAAAAGGTGGTTCTAACAGTGTACTTCTTGTGTTGATCTGACTCTCCTTTTTAAAAGTTGTGGGTTATTTTAGTTTTTACTAAGGGACGTGATCGTCTCTTTCCAAATTGCTAGCTACGGCTGAAACCCGGATGAAAACAAAACAGATGCAATCAAACGTCGAGTTATATTTGAAAAGAGTTAAACCTCACAAAAAGAGATAGAGCATGACTTGAAGAGCAAAATGTACATATAAATCAGACTGAGACTTCATTTTTTCCCCTGCATAACGGTCAATAAAGAGCTGATTTTTGCCTTACCTTCTTAAACTTACTCAGAAGCCTAACAAGTCAGTCAGCAATTGCGTCCTATTAATCTGGAATCAGCAGAATAAAGCGGCTTACAAACAACGGTCATAATTTTACATGCTAAATGGGTAACTTACGTTACGCATAACATTTCACACTTAAACAAGTCCTTCCAAACTAGGCTAACGTTAATACTCGCAAAATCATCCCAATTATCATAAACAAAATACTCAAAATTAGTTTCACGGAACGAAGATGGAGGTTCATACTCTTATCAAGCATGTTATTCTTTCTAGAAAAACATTCCCAATTTGTTTTCAAAATTTATTAATTTCACATCCAGGAATTCTATTCTGGCGCTACTATATTGAACTTTACATAGCATAAACCTACATAAAGACAGATGTTAAGCAGATGCTGAGTCTCAAGGCAGTATTCAGGGGGATTAAGGGGTCTAATCAACCCCTCCCTCGAAATTTTTATCCGACTAGTAAACATGTAACATATAAACAAGTTTTGATATTCTTTTACAGTTTTTTTGTGATCCCTCTCCCCAACAAAAAATCCTTATCTGCCCCCCCAGAAAAAATACTGGATACGACCTAACCTATCATAAAGTTCTAATTATACTAGTATGAACGCTTTTACGTCGAAGCAGGAAAGACCAATAAGTGAGCGTGTACCACAGCTTAGATACCAATGTACAGTTATGAAAACTCCTATCTTGCCCATGATTACATAAAAAAAACTAGTTTTACTGAAAGTAAGGAGCGATATTAAAACTTAAAACGAACAGAAATTACTCCGTATATGAAATGGGTTGTCCCCTCCGCAATCCCTCGCTCTTTACGCTTAAGTTTGACTCTTTGCCACAATTCTGCTTTTTAAAACAATTATTAAAACAATTTCCTTACTTTCAGTTAAAAAAACTAGTTTTTTTAATGTAATTTCTGAACGTTTTTGAATTAATGCATGTTTGATTTTGGCTCTCCACGCATAAATTATTAAAATGAAATTTGCATATTAATTCCTTTTTTGGCTAAATGGCTTTCTCTTAGTTTTGATCAGAAGATTTTGAGAAATAAGGAATGGGGAAGGAGTCCTAGTTGCCATGCAATTTTTCGGTTACATAAAAAGGCAACTATAAATTTTAATTTTTAACGAATTTTTTTATTAGTAAAAAATATACGTAACTTAAGAATTAACTTACGTAACAAACTTTTATATTCTTTAATCTTTATTATGTATATGAGGGGGTTTGTACCCTCGTTAATACCTTGTTCTTTACACTAAATCGTAAGTTTTGTCCCAATTCTTTAAGAATGACCCCTGAATCAGAAAGGCCGTAGAATAAATAGTTGAAATTACTAAAAATACTATAGCATAAAGAGCGAGTTATTCATCTCCTCCTAAATACCTCGCTCTTTATGCTAAAGTATTTTTAGAGCCCCTCATATGCGTAATAATCTCTGTTCGTTTTAAGTTTCAATGCTACTCTTTATTTTCAATTGAAAAAACTTTTCCATGTTTATTTTTTCATTGTTTTTTTATAGTAATTTTAGAAAATCCTGCGCCCTTCTCATTGAATTTCTGTTCCCCCAAGACATACTTCTCCAAGGAAAGATCCTCCCACACAGCCCCCTCCCCTCAACCTCACCCCCAAAACCAAAAAAATCCCCTGAAAACGACTGTACACTTCCCAATAACCAGTATTATATGTAAACACTGGTCGAAGTTTGTAACTTGCAGCCCCTCCCCCAAGGTCTGTGGGGGAGTAAGTCATTCCCAAAGACATAGTTATTATGGTTTTTGACTATGCGGAACAAAACGGCTATCTCAAAATTTTGATCTGTTGACTTCGGAGAAAAAATGGGCGTGGGAGGGGGCCTAGGTGCCCTCCAATTTTTTGGTCACTTAAAAAGGACACCAGAACTTTTCATTTCCGTTAGAATGAGCCCTTTTGCGACATTCTAGGACCACTTGGTCGATACGATAACCCCTGAAAAAAAACACAAAACAAACACAACACAAAACAAATAAATACGCACCCGTGATTTGTCTTCTGGCAAAAACTACGAAATTCCACATTTTTGTAGATAGGAGCTTGGAAATTTTGCTATATGGTTCTATGATACACCGAATGCGATGGTGTGATTTTCGTTAAGATTCTGTGACTTTTAAGGGGTGTTTTCCCCTATTTTCTAAAATAAGGCAAATTTTTTCAGGCTCGTAACTTTTGATGACAAAGACTAAATTTGATGAAACTTATATATTTAAATTCAGCATGAAAATCTGATTCTTTTGACGTATATTTTAGCATCAAAATTCCGTTTTTTAGAGTTTCGTTTACTATTGAGCCGGGTCGCTCCTTACTACAGTTCGTTACCATGTACTGTTTGAAAAGCTTTTGGTACAGAGCTCTGATTTTGGCGCATCCTCCAAGCCCGCGCTCCCACGCGTAGATCGTACTACAACACCATGGGCGGGAACGCAATTTTGTTTTGTTGCATACATAGCTCCGATACCAATATCAAACAGTTCGTGGTAACGATCTGTAGTAAGGAGCGATCCGGCTCAATGGTAAACGAAACTTTGAAAAATGGGATTTTGATACTAATACATACATCAAAAGAATCGGATTTTTATGCTGATTTAAAGTATATAAGTTTCATCAAATTTAGTCTTACTTATCAAAAGTTATGAGCCTGAGAAAATTTGCCTTATTTTGGAAAATAGGGGGAAACACCCCCTAAAAGTCATAGTATTACACCATCGCATTCAGCGTATCAGAGAATCTTGCTGTAGAATTTTCAAGCTCCTATCTACAAAAATTTGGAATTTCGTATTTTTTCCAGAAGACCGATCACGGGTGCGTGTTTATTTGTTTTTGTTTTTTTTCTCTTTTCCCCAGGGGTGATTGTATTGACCCAGTGGTCCTAGAATGTTGCGACAGTGCTCATTCTATCGGAAATGAAAAGTTCTACTTCCCTTTTTAAGTGACCAAAAATACTGGAGGGTACCTAGAACCCCTCTCACGCTCATTTTTTTCCTAAAGTAAACGGGTCAAAATTCTGAGATAGCCGTTTTGTTCAGCAAAGTCAAAAAACCTAATTACTATGTCTTTGGGGACGACTTAATCCCTTACAGTCCCCGGGAGAGGGGCTACAAGTTACAAACTTTGACCTGTGTTTACATATAGTAATGGTTATTGGGAAGTGTACAGACGTTTTCAGGGGAATTTTTTCTTGGATAGGGAGGGGGTTGAGAGGAAGGGTTACATGGGAGGATCTTTCCATGGAGGAATTTGTCATGGGAGGAGAGAATTTCCATGAAGGGGGCCCAGGATTTTCTAATATTATTTAAAACAAAAAACAATGAAAAGATAAATATGAAAAAGTTTTTCAACTGAAAGTAAGGAGCAGCATTAAAACAAAACAAACAGAAATTATTACGCATATGAGGTTTTCATCTCCTCCTAAATACCTGCTCTTTACGCTAAAGTATTTTTAGTAATTTCAACTATTTCTTCTACGGCCTTTGTGATTCAGGGGTCATTCTTAAAGAATTGGGACAAAATTTAGGCTTAGTGTAAAGAGCAAGGTATTAAAAAGGGGTTAAACCCCCT
Organism: Artemia franciscana; assembly: GCF_032884065.1. Classification (NCBI taxonomy): domain Eukaryota; kingdom Metazoa; phylum Arthropoda; class Branchiopoda; order Anostraca; family Artemiidae; genus Artemia; species Artemia franciscana. The sequence continues at coordinate 1,007,188 of NC_088881.1, read as the reverse complement.
CATATACGTAATAAAAATATACGAATATAGAAGTTCGTTATGAAAGTTAATTCGGATGTTACGTATATTTTTTATTAATAAAAACGTTCGTAAGAGATTAAAAGTTCTAGTTGCCTTTTTAAGTAACCAAAAGATTGAAGGGCAACTAAGCCTCCTCCCCCACTCCTTTTTTCTCAAAATTGTCCGATCAAAACTAAGAAAAAGCCATTTAGCAAAAAAAAAATAAAAAAAATGCAAATTTCGTTCTAAGTATTCATGTGCGGAGAGCCAAAATCAAAACATACATTAGTTCAAAACGTTCAGAAATTAAATAAAAAAAAAACAAGTTTTTTTAACTGAAAGTAAGGAGCGACATTAAAACTTAAAACGAAGAGAAATTACTCCGTATATGAAAGAGGCTACTCCCTCCTCAACGCCCCACTCTTTACGCTAAAGTTTTTCACTATTTTAAGAAGTAGATTTGAGAGAAAGAGTCGAACTTTAGCGCAAAGAGCGGGGCGAGAGTACAGAGAAAGTAGCAAAGAATAGGCCCCAATATCTTTAGCAATGACAGTTTGCTTGATTTGAAGTGGCACAAGTAATACTCTTCGCCTGTCTCACTTCCAAAAGCAGAAAATAAAATGGCAAGCTTAGCCAACATCACGAACGGAAACGGGTAATAAAAGCAGATGGTCCTGATTCAATCACTAATCTTTATTTAAAAGAAATGTTCAAAATTAAATTGCCAATGGGGCCAACCACCGCACATCTTCTCTTTCAAAAGCAGAAATATGGCCAGAAAAACAAAACCTTGAAAGAGCAAATTCCAAAAGTACACTGAAACACAAAGTACAAATCTCCGGTTGAGGTGACATACGTCAGCTCAGTCCTGGTAAACCATACTTTTATCCCCTGACAAGAATTATTCGCAGTTTTCTATGGCTTTCACCGCTATTAATCTGGCCAGCTTCCGGTAAAACCCGCAAAGATTTGACATTTACGCTTTCTTCCAATAAAGTTAATCGTAGAAGAATTAAATATTATGGAAGTATTAGTAATCCTTTCTTAATATCCAAATTCGTAATCTTTTCTTAATATCCAATTTATATTGAGTAGGTTTATCTGCTTTTGCTATTTTACCCCTTGCTTCTTTAAGTCTTGAGACAGCTCTGATTGAAATACTTGAAAAATATCTAAGAATAGCAGAAAGGAAGGCTGAGTATAAAACTACTTATTCATTACTTATTTAGAATTTCTTGCTATGCATAAATCATGTGAATCGGTTAAAGAGGAAACAATCAAACGAGAAAACGAATTACGCAAAACATTACAGTTTTTTCCTCATGAAAAAACGAAACAAGTGATATTAAATAGTTATAAATACTGCGTGAAGCCTGTACATTTTAGTTTTAACACATTTAATTTAATAATGTGTAACACATTTAATAGATAAATAACATTTTAACACATAAATAAAATCCTTCTTACTTTCCACCCGCTCTTCATAATACATATTTCCTTAGTTAAAAAAATTATATAAAATAAAGCTAATAACCCCCTTGTATTTAAATTAGCCTACAAATAATATCGTCTCCAGAACCAAGTAGAAACTTTTCACGAGAACAAAAACACTATGAGGTCGCAGGTTCTATTTCAGTAATAATTGTCTCGTAACTGTTGATGGGTTTAGTTAAGCTTAGTAAATTATACATATTCAGAATCCTCATTAAAATAAAATTCTTTTGATATGTATATTGAAAGTAATTACATCATTCTGGCCAAACAAAATAAAACATGATGGGAAGATAAATAAAGGCTAGTTTCTTTTCACGGTTCGAATAAAAGTGGCGTATGTAGCATGCTTCCATGAGAAAAAAATTTGCAAAACCCCTCCCCCAGGCTGTAATCCATTTTTTAATAAATTCTTTACGTTTTTTCAATAGATGAATTAATAGAATATACAAAAACTAAAGATTAAATAAAAGTAATTTTTTTCAATATTTTGCAAAACCCCTCCCCCAGTCTGTTATCCATTTTAATTTGTTTTTATTTTTTTGGTGTTGGTGATCTCACCATCAGCCTGGGTTCATAGGCAAAGCTTTTGCAAAACCCCTCCCCCAGGCTGTTATTTTTTTTTTGGTGTTGGCGATCTCAGTCTGGGTTTTGAGGCAAAACCCGCAGGGTTTTTTGTTTGGAGGGAAGCTGGCTGCTTCTTACTCCTCGATCTGGGCCCCCTGGTCCAATTGGTTTGACATCGCCAACTACTACATAAGATAACAGTGAGAATCGAAATGTTGGATCACAACCGAAGATCGGTCGATCGCTTAACCAACTTGGCCATCCTTGGCCTGCAAAGAAACTTTATTTATTATTTTTGTGTTTCATTTGATAGGCTTCTGGGGACGTTTAAGGTGACGCGCGTTTGGATTTCTTCCCAGAATAAACCTAGAGTGTTTAGATTTCTTGGGAATAAAGTCAGTGTTAATAAAAAGAAAGATTAATTTTGGTTTGAAATTTTGTTTAATAGAATTATTTACTAATTAATGGAGAAACTTTTAAGCGAAATGAAAACGGTAAATAAATTTAAATGAACTATCAGGAAAAAAGATTTAGACATTGGAATGGAATACACGATTGAAGCAATAAAATGTGTTACAAGTAAATTTGGAAATAAACTCGTTATTACTATTGATTTTAAAGGTGAAATGGTTGATTTACTTGCACCTAAGCGTTTTGATTCTAAAGCAGCTGATGTTGAAAAGAAATTAAAAAAAAAAATAGATAACGGCATGATTTTAAAGGTTATTGAAAGAAAAAATAAATATAAACTAAATTATTAAAATATTGATAACGAAATATCTACTAAGTATTAAGTTATTCCATCTTATCGGTAGTATAGGAAAAATAGAATATAATCAAATTCTTATTTCACAAGACGTGTTACGATCTTAAAGCTCAGGATGGAAAATTAAACAAATGACAAATTTTAATTTAAATGGTGTGAATTCAATTGAAAAGGGGGTAAACTAATGGGGTGATCTAGAACCCGTATTCATATTGTGAAAAGTATAAAAATGAGGCCAAATTGATTTCCAAGGACCCGTTTTCATGTTGATAGTAGGGACGGAAAATGCCAAAATGTGCAATAGTTGATATTTAAACGATGTAAAATAGACTCAAAATGATGTAAATTGAATGGAAGAGTTAGGTGGTCCAGAACTTACATTTATTATACTACTGGTGTGTCTTAGATCCACAGAGCAGGAAAATACTACGAAATTTCCTCGCTAGAATTTATAAATCTTGCCTCATCACCATAAGGATATCCCATTCAAAATTTACATCATATTCGTCAATATTTGTATTTGGTAAAAGAAATACAAATATAGTCTGAAGAAAAAAAACCTGATAATCTACACGTGTCAATGATAACACAACGCATCTCAAGAATATTGCGCTCTATACTTGTCTAATTATTAAGTATTAGCATAACAGTAAAACTTAATAGTATAATGGGATTAATAGGTAATTAAAATTTAGACAACAAATTAAAAGATAATTAGTGCACACCTAAGTATTACTATTTTAGATAATAGCAATACGATTTTCATGATCCTACCAAAACGGCTATGTAGTCCTTTATAGGATCACGGACCCAAGTTTGAGAATCGCTACATTGTAATAATCTATTAGATGTGCCAACAACGAAAATATATTTGGCCTCAATTAAAAGTCATTCAAGTAAAGTTTTCAACCATAATCCTCATTTCCTTGTGACGACAAACAAAGAGTACCTCATATATCCTTCAAAATTTATCCTAAGGTCAAAAACTGATCTTACAAATCCATTCGGGATTCACTATTCTCTAGTAGGTTCTTCTTTGTTAGAATTAATATTTCTATTTGCTCTCTGATATGAATTTCTATTTGACATTCATTCATTCAAACAAAAGACAAAAAAGAAGAAACTAAGCAGTAGCCAACACAAGTATAAAAATTATAGGATAAAATATTCAATTGTAACCAGATCCACGCTTGATGGTGCAAAAATTGATCTGATTATAGGACAAGCTGTAAGTTTTTCTGATCATGGTACCATTATTAGTGCTAAAGAGTTTTTGTATAAAGAGCTGAATATTCAGAGCCGATGTGTGAAACATGCGAAGGATGAAGATGATATATTTGACAAATGTAAACAGTTAAAACAAGGGACAAATTTGCCATGCCCTACGATGCGCAGAAAAAGCCCATATGCCTCTTAAACGTATATGTTGTGGTGTCGCGAAGCACTCGTCTAGTAATCCGAGCCTAGTTGAAGCTTGGAGAAAATACCAATGTCGGTACCATTTGCGGCTCCAGTGTGAGCGTCCTCACCCTGACTGGGTTTCTGACATTCGGCTTTCAACCAAAAGAAAATTTGCAAGAGAACTATCAATCCACATAAACCAGATAGTTGAAGAGACGTCCCAGCAAGCTTGTCTGCCCCAGCCTTCCTTCTGGAGAAACGTATCGAGATCCTCCTAGCGCCCACCTATCTGCTCAAGATGTTCCTGACTCCAAGTGGAATTCGTGCTTTTCTGCTCGATTCTCCAAGCCAGATGTCACCCTACATTCCAAATATGAAGATAAGTTGATAAATTTCAGTCTAGTTGTCCTACCGACAATTTTGTTGCTTCGGTTGATCCTGTGCTGCGAGCAATCCAACACCTATAAACGTACGAAATCTTCTGGCATCGATAAAATGAGCACTCTTCACATTCTGCATGGAAGCGAGCTGCTGGTAAACCATATTGCTCCTTTGATACAGATTATTGTTACCCTTGGAGTTGTACCTACTTCTTTCTCGATTGGAGATCTTACTCCATTTCCTAAGAAAGGTGAACTGTCCAGCTAGTGCTCGTCTGTCCGCCCTATAACGGTGGCTACTACCTTCTGTAACCTTCACTCTTCAATAACGGAGTTCTTGATGCACAGTCAGCTGCTGCCACATCTTTCATCTTTGGCGGTCTTATAGCAATGCACACGCAAAACCAATTAATTGCTTACATTGAACGTATAGTTGGGTTTTCGTACGCTTCTTTTGTAACGAACAAGTTACGCTTTAACCGCCGCCTTCCTTCGAAAATTTTCAACACCTTCGCTCTACCACATTATTTGTACATATCGCCGTTTTGGAAAATGCTCAGGAAATCTGACAAGTCAGAAATTCGTTCAGTTTTCTTCCGGTTCGCAAAACATCTTTTACGTTTTCCCCCTTGGACCCGCTACTCTTATCTAGTGAGAAAATTTTGCATTGCTGGCCCCACTATAGCTGTGGAAAAGCAAATTCGTGCTTATAATTCCCGTTTGACCATCCTTGGTCGTCGGTACTGGCCCAGCAGTTACAATGTTTTTTTGTTTTTTTTAAGTGTTCGTTTTCACGCTTACTGTCTATTTCTTCTTTTTTATTTTTTATTTCGCTTATTGCTCCGTCAGTTCCTTTTTTTATAACGGGTTCTCCAAAAAATAAATAAATAAATAATAATAATAATAATAATAATAAATAAAACGCAAGGGAACTGCAAGCCTTAGCAAACAAACTATTCGGACATGAGTTTTCACCATCCCACCCTTACGAAGGCTCTTTAGAGTTTTTTCTTATTGTCAGAAATTCGAATATATATATATATATATATATATATATATATATATATATATATATATATATATATATATATATATATATATATATATATATGGGGGTGATACCTGACACGGGGATGCCATGGATATTCTGTGGTAGCCACAACACTTGGCTGGGTAGAGAATTTAATGTGGCGAAACCCTATAGGCAAGTGTATTCTCCTGATGAGCCCTTGTGTTGGGTTGTTGCCTCTGAATTATTTGTCTTTATTGTTTATATTGTTTGGTAAATGACGACTTATGCTTATTGACGACATGACTGCCTGTCCATGGATTATTCTTCATGGTTGATTGTGTATGGCTATGCTGTTTGACCTATGTGATTGTATGGATGAGTAGGGTTAAGGCCTCATTCAAGTGCTGGTCTATATTAATCACTAATTTAGGAAAACAGTCTTCCTTTTCTCCTTCTGTCTCTTTTTTTGTGTGTGTTTGTGCTGTTGCATTGGTGATTTCTCTTTTCATAATATATATATATATACAAATATTTTATAGCAAAATAATGCAGGGATTGCCGTCTACAAAATAAGATAAAAAACTTGTTTCAAGGAAATAGACCTCTACAACAAACCATTTAAAAAATTAAGTTTAGGCTACAGGTCGTGGGAGGGTTGGGCGCTTAATGGGTACGTAGTTGGACAAGGGAATTTGGAAGATTTATAAGAGCTTTTCGGGACACGATCCATACATGTGGGATAATCCTGTATATTACGGGGCACATAGTCCCTTTACCCATAATGGACCTACAGTGAAATTTTATCATATGAAGGGATAGAAGTCCCCCTGCATCTTTCAGTCTGTGAGGATACAGGAATCTATATCTGGGTATTTTTAGATTTTTCTTTTCCGGGCTCTCGGTCTAACTTCACAACGTATAAGGAGGAAAATAGAAAACATACGAGGTTTTCCCCATTGTCCTGTTTCTAAAGTGCAATCAGAGATCATCCCTTTCGTCATGTAGCGAGAACAACTTAGTCAAATTTACGGAGAACCGCATCTGTTATATGTTTTGATAATTCTGCATTAATCATATTGAATTTAATTACTATGGATTCTTTTCTTATACACATAATCCTGAAATCGATATTTTCATTGTTTAAACTTACAATTCTAAGTTACGAACAGATTTATCAAACTGTTCATAGTTAAAATTATTATATAGTTGATTTTAACCAAGTTGCTCGGAAATCTAAGAGACACCAAATAAAGAATACGTTACACTTTGCGTTTCATGGCAGTACTGTCGATTTCAATTCTCCTGGCACAGGTGCTTTTGAATATGCACTTAAAGTTTTAAATATACCTTTCTTTCGGCCTCTGCAGACAGCAGTGCCCTCTTCTTATGCTCTTTTTCATTGACTGCTTTTGATTTTTCAGCTTCCATGACTCTGATCGTCGCCTGATTTAACATCTCTTGCCAAGCCATGTCAAATTCCAGCTCATGTTTCTCAGACAGAAATCTTGTTTCGGCTAACAATATTGTTTCTTTGGCTGCCAAGTAATTTTCTTCAAGAAAAATGGAGAGTTGTTGTTACTGAATGCTCTTTCACAATGAGATATAGCTAGTGCCAAGGTTTTGGCTAATATACACACACATACACATTTGGGTGATTTGATTGGCTATTTCAGGCTAATTGAAAAAGTTAACAATGTGGTTGACTTTCTTTACATGTTTTTTTTTCTATACAGCGAGGGGCCGTTCATGAATTGGCAGGCTTACAGGAAATGTTTAGGGGGTGTTCATCTGAATATACAGACATTATGCCCATCCAGGTGGTCTAAAGGATATATCTGCAGTATCCCAGGAAGGCCAAGGGTATCAACTTGAACTTTCAGAAAATTATGAGGGTGATTGTTGAACTTCATCAAGACACTTTGTAAATCTTCGTTATCAGAAAGACGTATCTGCAATATCTAAAAAACGGTGAGGGATATCGATTAGGAACTTTCAGGGCATGTTTAGAAAATTATGAAGTAAATCAAGAAACACATTGTGAATCTATTCTTTGAAAGGTGGCATGTCTGCAATATTTAGGAAGTTTCTAAGGGTATTATGTCAAAACTCTCAGTGCATGTTGAGAAAAATCAAAACACAGTATGTGCTGTCAGGTTGTCAAAAAGGCGTATTTGCATGGGACCCAGTGTTTCACACGAGAAAATACTCCCTACGGAAATTTTTATCAAACACAAAATTGAGCAGCCACAAAGAAATCACAAAATGGGTACCTCAAAATGTCGGTCAGATGTCCGAAAGGGTAAATAGCGGACCAGATATCAAAAACAGTCCTAGGATAGAGGTTGGTTGGTCTCCAACCACTTTTGAGTTTAAAATACACACTTTAAGACAACTAACTCCCTCCCTAACTACAAAGCCATCAGTGGATCCTAACTTAGAGGTTTCAAGCTCTCATCTACAAAATTATGAATTTTGTACTTTTTGCCAAAGAAAGATCACGGACGTGTATTTTTTTGTACAGCCCGGTGATAATCGTATGGACCAAGGGTCCTGTAAGATTGGGAGAGTGCTCATTCGAAAAAAAAGAATTTTAATTGACCAAACACACTGGAGGCAACTACCCTCCATCTTATGCCCCTTTTTCCCACAAAGACATCCAAATAAAAATTTGGGAGAGCCATTTATTGATTATATTATTTTTTATATAACCAATCTAAAACACAAATGTAAATAGCGAAGTAAAAACACATAGAAAGAGAAGTAAAAGCACTAGCTGTGAAAAATATATACTTTCAGGACAATGGAAAGTTTATTTTTTTTCCAATATACGAAAGCTTACTACTTAGCACGCTAACTTTATTAAATCCACAATTCTTCCCGATTTTCGACAGGGCTAGTTCATCCACTTCATCATAATAAATACAATATGCAAATCAATATGAAGGGGGGAATGATTAACCTCCGATCAATTTTGACTCTTAAGAAGGGCACAAGAAAATTTCAATTTTCTATCGGATGACCCCCCTCCGAATTTTATACGGCCACCCCTTGCATAAAAATCTTATATATTAACAATCAGCAACTTACACAAATTATAGTCCTAGCCCTAGAGGCTGCGATATGAGGTGAGTAGTGAACCCCAGAGGCACAGTTGTTTAACAAAATGGCTATCTCAAAACTTTGATCAGAATCATTTGGGGAAAAGGAGCGTGGAGGAGACTGGTTGGCATCTGATCACTTTTGCCTCTGATAACGGGCACTATAACTTTCGATTTTTAATCAAATGAGCCGCCTCCGAAGTGCATACGACCAGCCCTTCCACAAAGAAAAACTTACATCTTAAGAATGGTCAACTTGCACAACTTACAGTCCTTGCCCCGGAGGGGGGGGGGCGGCTATGGGGGGTTTGGTCAACCGCGAAGGCATAGTTATTTGATATTAGAATACTTTGATAAAAATGGCTATCTAAAAATTTTGATCAGACGCATTAGGGAAAAAAAGCGCAGAGGAGGGGGCTGGTTGCCCAACGATCATTTTTGGCTCTTTCAAATGACACCAGAGCTTTAATTTCCATTCAAATGAGCCCCCTCCAAAGTTTATGCGACCCCTACTTCAATATGAAGCGCCTTTTGGAAAAAAAATGTAAAATTTTTGTGAAAGAATTGCCGCCCTTTACTATAGACAATGCTAAAGCGTTACCGACTGATCTGGTTCGTTTCGTTCACGTTTTTGCTCATAAAACGCGAATTAATTCCATTGATTTTTTTGTTACTGAAAAAAGGGTTGTAAAATTTCATTAGAAAAACAGACATCTGGTCATTTGTAACCCCTTTGAACATGTGATCGACACTTCAAGGTACCCATTTTGTAATTTATCCGTGGCGGCTGAATTTTGCAAGTGGAGGAATTTTCCACGAGGAAAGGTAGAATTATCCGGAGGAAACGGGAATTTTCCGGGAAAGGAAAACACCTAGCACCGTATTTGCACCATCTCAGGAACGGATGGTTGCCCAACGATCATTTTTGGCTCTTTCAAAGGACACCAGAGCTTTAATTTCCATTCAAATGAGCCCCCTCCAAAGTTTATGCGACCCCTACTTCAATATGAAGCGCCTTTTGGAAAAAAAATGTAAAATTTTTGTGAAAGAATTGTCGCCCTTTACTATAGACAATGCTAAAGCGTTACCGACTGATCTGGTTCGTTTCGTTCACGTTTTTGCTCATAAAACGCGAATTAATTCCGTTGATTTTTTTTGTTACTGAAAAAAGGGTTGTAAAATTTCATTAAAAAAACAGACATCTGGTCATTTGTAACCCATTTGAACATGTGATCGACACTTCAAGGTACCCATTTTGTAATTTATCCGTGGCGGCTGAATTTTGCAAGTGGAGGAATTTTCCACGAGGAAAGGTAGAATTATCCGGAAGAAACGGGAATTTTCCGGGAAAGGAAAACACCTAGCACCGTATTTGCAACATCTCAGGAACGGCTAAGGACACCAAGTTGAGAGTTTCAGGGAATGTTGAGAAGGATATCGAACTGAATCATAAAATGCAAGGTGTGTATAGGTTATCAAAAGGACATATCTACAAAATCTCAAGTACGGCCAAGGTTCAACGGCTTATAGAACCCACCTGACACCGTGGGGGAATATTCGACAAGATGATCAATTAATTTTCCGGATTTAAGGGAGCAAATCAAGAACAAAAAAAGCTCGAATAAAACATGGTTGCATTAATTCTTAGCAAAATTTTCTTTTTTGTGTTGATCTGATAAAAATTTTAGGTCGTGAAGGCACCTCAATTGAAGTTTTAGAAACACGGGAATATTAACTGGAAATAAATCTAATTGGTTTGATTCTTAACATCCTAGTTTTTTTTAGCAACAGATTAGAGCTCTTTTCAACAAAATAAGCTCAAAATGCACTTACTTAAACAAAAAAAAAGTCAAAACCAAATGTTGCAAAATATGATACTTATAATGAAACCATCGATTATTATTTGTCTATCCTCAATCTTTTATCATGGAGGGGGGGATGGCTTCAGCCCTATAGAATCCTAAAGATTAGTAAATTATTTATTCAAATACAAAATTACGTCTTAACAAAATTATTAAGAAAAGCTCAGTACTTCATCAATAATAAGCTTAAGCCATATATGAATCAGAATAAACAAGAGTAGAGATAACACCCCTAAGCCTTCAAAAGACCAGACTCATTTTCGCTTTACTGAAAACTATTTAAAAGTTTTCTCTATTAAAATGTTGACAAACCCAAAGTTTGTTGTGTGTTCCGGGAATGAATATTAATATATATAACAATGTTAATCTACATTCGATAATTCTCTTAATTAATGTTGATTATTATGGAATTTTTTTTTGTTGTAGCTCATTTTGTGACAAATAAAAACAAACAGCTTGAAATAAACTGTTTTCAGTAAAGCTCAAATGACGTTCTGGTCTATGAAAAGCTTAGGAGGGGTTAGCCCTTACTCCTGTTTGTGGTAGTTTCTGTCCCTTTTTGGGTGTGGTTTAATTATTTATTTCAATGTTTGTTCGATTTGGGTTTCATTTATTTATAGATAGTGATTTATGTCCGATTTACGCTTGAATTATTGTTAGACTCTATTTTCGCTCTTTAAACAATAACAAAATCGACAATAAACAGCAATATTATTAACAGGACCGTATCTAGGATTTTTTTTTTGGAGGAACGGTTACAAAAGGATTTTCTTCGGAGGGAAGGGGGATATAAAAAACTTCAAAAAACAAAAAAAATTTGTTTTATGTTCATTTTTATTACGTTTTTATGAGTCGGACAAACATTTCGGGAGGGGGGTCAAAACCCCTAGCCCCCTGGATACGGCCTTGGTCGTTAACCTTTAAGAAAAGTGATTACGAATAAACCAAAAATATAACCAATGTCATGATGGAAAAAGTGAACAGGGGATTAGTAGCAGTAACAACATTATTGGTACTTTTAATCCTATTGGATACCAAACTGGCCAAGCTGCTAAAACCCTGAAATCCTAGAATTGTCCCATTTTTCTAAATATTTGGCCCATTACTGCACTTTTTGAAGTTAGAGTCACACAGGATATCAAGAGGCGTGGGGGGCATTTCCGCGAGTACCTGGCTAGCAGAGGCTATGAAGAGTTCCAAGAAAATCCGTCAGAAGTACGCCCAAAACATATGCGCGTATACAGAGTGGCAATTTTTAGGCCCATACCCAGAGGCGCCATTTGGACCAAATCTTGGGGATGGGCATAAACTCCATCTTGGCCCCCCCCTCACTTCGTCTCGCGTAATCATCTATGAAATGGTTATTTGACAGAACTCAAGAATTTTATTATGTATCTTACCTACTTTACAGGTTTACAATAATTAATAGCAAATAGCGTAATTACCCCAAGGATCGTCAAGTAATTACGCTCTTTGGTTAATAGGCGTGCAGTAATTTCAAATCAATTGGACAGAATGGATTATATTGGACATAATAGATTATTATGGCCGGCAAAGGGCCCTTTGTGGTGGAAGTTTGGGCCCCCTGGAAAATCTGGGGTGGGCATTTGCCCATTCCTGACCCCCCCCCCCCCCCCAATGGGGCCTCTGCCCATACCCCTTTTAATCTTTTGACAGTAGAACCTGTGATGTTTTTTGCTGATTGAAACTAAAGGGAAGAATAAAATAGAAAGGAATTACCGTAGGCTCTCTGATATGACACAGCGGCTTGTTGACATTCAATCTGGGCTCGTCTTGACCCTTCTAATGCTTCATAATAGGGTCTGGCCTTTTTAATGCAGCTACCCAGTTTCTTTACCGTCGTTTCCAGTTGCTCAGTTGAATCAGATAAAAGTTTCTGAAACTTATTATTGGCCAACTAAAAGAAAAATTAAGGATGATCAAATGATAATGGGTGTTTTTGTCATTTAGTAACAATTTTATTTATTCAGCTATTCTAAACAGAAGTTTATTTGGCGATATTGAGCACAAAATTCTGAAAATTCGAAGAAAAAAAGGAATGTAGACATGTAGATCATAGAGTAATTGACTTGACTATCCCTTCCAGCCTCTATGGCTGTATTGGCGCTTGTTCTCTTCTAATTGTTCGTTGAATATGGCAACGGTATTCGGTTCTATCTGGCGTTAGACACAGGAGTTGGGGGTGGGTTCTGGCCATTGAAGTTGTCGTTCATCTCTTACGAGGTCGTGTGCCATGTACCCACCCTTCAACTGAGACTTTTGGGAGTTGATTTGATGCCATCCGCTGGAAATGATCAAGCCAGCAGAGCTGCTGACTTCTTAATCGGTTCATGATAGTGCACGAGCAGCAGGACAGTTTACGGAGATCTTCGTTGGATACTCGGTCAATCTAGGTGCTCCCTGCTATGTGGCGACGGTATTCGGTTCTATCTGGCGTTAGACGCATGGGTTGGGGGTGGGTTCTGGCCATTGAAGTTGTCGTTCATCTCTTACGAGGTCGTGTGCCATGTACCCACCCTTCAACTGAGACTTTTGGGAGTTGATTTGATGCCATCCGCTGGAAATGATCAAGCCAGCAGAGCTGCTGACTCCTTAATCGGTTCATGATAGTGCACGAGCAGCAGGAAAGTTTACGGAGATCTTCGTTGGATACTCGGTCAATCTAGGTGATCCCTGCTATGTGGCGGAGGTATTTTGTTTCAAATGCAGAGATTGGTAGTTGTTTCAAATAGAGTAATTGGTAAAAAGCGGCGAAAGCCACACTGCCTTTCCATACCAAACAAAAACAACTTAGAAACTTGGAAATTAATTCCAAGATAGAGAAATTCAATTCAGTGGATATTTCGGCGCTATGCCCAAGGGCCGTCTTCAGCACAACACCAGCAATATATATATATATATATATATATATATATATATATATATATATATATATATATATATATATATATATATATATATATAGAACTTACATTAAAATACGAAAATTAAAACTAAAAATTTTATTAAAAACTTTCTGAAACAGCCCTAGCTGTTTCACTTCAGCCAAGTTCAACCAGGACTGATGAATAAATGTGTGAGACGATAAATTCATTCAAACCAAACAGAACAAAAATAATTAAATGCAAATTTTCAAAGCTAACCTTGCTTTTTTAGCGGCTTGCCTCAAAGGCCTTTTTGTAACTAGTTCAATACTATTATAAATTGGTTTAGTAAAATATTTTGTTAGATCATTTTTGATTAAATTTGAGCATAAAGATTTTAGTGAATACTCTCCCAAGTCCCTATTTAAAGAAATGTTATTGTTTATTTTGAGACTAATGTCGATTGATTCCCGAGCCACCTGTTTTATCCACAAATCATTACTAATGAGAGAAGATTTTTCAAAAAGTATGGTGTGGGAAGGATTATTAAATATATGTAAGGCTAGAGCAAAATCAAAGGAATTATTAGAACTATTAGAAATTAATGCTTTGTCTGTCTTCTTTATGCTGGTGTAGCCGTTTTTCTAGATTCTGATAACCGAAGAATTTCTGTCCAAAATTCTACGGTACCAAAAGTAAGACCTATCGTAGCATGTACTACAGCCAATATTGAAAAATGGCTTTGTACAGCTTTCAAAACTTTATTGTATACCCAAAATTACTATATGAGGAATTCGGCAGATTTAGATAAAAAACTTAGTAGCACAAGTATTTCAGAAAACACAATAGTTAGTAGTTTTGGCACTGTCTCCATGTATATGAATATAGAATATAATATAATAATTGCTATTTCTGAGCAATTATTAAAAAACAAAATAGAAGAAAATTATCACTTAATCGAGGTTTCAGCGATAGGAATTGACTTTGAAGTTTTAGTGACTCTAGTTAAAATTTGTAATAAGTTTTCTATGTATTTTGAGTTTCATGATTCCTTTTATCGGCAAATAAATGGGTTACCCATGAGAGCTCCTTTATCCGGGCTAATGGCAAATATTTATGTTGAAAACCTTGAAAACTGGGTAATAAATTCTAATCTTTTAAAACACAATTATTGGGGTCGCTACATGGATGACGTAATTTCACTTTGGAATTACAGGGAAAGTAAACTTCGGGGTTTCTTAGAGCATCTTAATACTTATGATAGAAATTTGTAGTTTACCCTAGAAATTGAAAGTAAATTACCGTTTAAAGATGTGTTAATTATTCGTAATACTGATAAACTGAATTTTACTATCTATAGAAAACCAACACAAAACAACAGATATCTTCATTTTAATTCAAATCACCCCCCTCCCACAAGTTAAAAGAGCAGTTGTAACTTCTCTCATTGATCGTGCCCTGAACATTTGCTCCGATTCGTATATAAATGCAGAAATAAATTTTTATCAGAAATACTATTTATGATAATGGTCACCAGATTCCTTTTGTCAATAAGATATTTAATCGTAGACCAAAATGATATTCCCATAAAGTCGAGATATATCACAATGTGAGGCTCCTGACAAGGCCTCAAATATCACCTATCTTACGTCCATTCCAAAAATCACAACAAAATTAAAAAACGTTGGCACAAAAAATAATCTGTATGTAGTGTTCATTAATAATTTTAAAAATCACAAATTTCTTAAACTCCGATAAAGATAAAACACCAATTACTCGCCAAAGAGGGGTTTATTTTCCATGCGACTGTGGCACCTTCTACATTGGCAGGACCCATCAGAATCTAGAAAAACGGCTACACCAGCATAAAGAAGACATAGACAAAGCATTAATTTCTAACAGTTCTAATAACTCCTTTGATTCTGCTCTAGCCTGGCATATATTTAATAATCCCCCCCACACAATACTTTATAAAAAATCTTCTCTCGTTAGTAATGATTTGTGGACAAAACAGGTGGCTCGGGAATCAATCGACATTAGTCTCAAAATAAACAATAATATTTCTTTAAATAGGGACTTGGGAGAGTATTCACTAAAATCTTCATGCTCAAATTTACTCAAAAATGATCTAACAAAATATTTTACTAAACCAATTTATAATAGTATTGAACTAATTACAAAAAGGCCTTTGAGGCAAGCCGCCAAAAAACCAAGGTTAGTTTTGAAAACTTGTATTAATTATTTTTGTTCTGTTTGGTTTGAATGAATTTATCGTCTCACACATTTATTCATCAGTTCTGGTTGAACTTTTTGAAGTAAGTATGCTAGAGCTGTTTTAGGAAGTTTTTTTTAATAAAATTTTTAGTTTTAATTTAAGTTCTCATATATATATATATATATATATATATATATATATATATATATATATATATATATATATATATATATATATATATATATATATAACAGGATAAGCTTGTTTTGGTGTTATTTGGTTGTTTTACATTTGTTGTTTTTTTTCTTTCATAGGCATGTATTTTGGGGGTGATACCTGACACGGGGATGCCATGGATATTCTGTGGTAGCCACAACACTTGGCTGGGTAGAGAATTTAATGTGGCGAAACCCTATAGACAAGTGTATTCTCCTGATGACCCCTTGTGTTGGGTTGTCGCCTCTGAATTATTTGTCTTTATTGTTTCTATTGTTTGGTAAATGACGACTTATACTTATTGACGACATGACTGCCTGTCCATGGATTATTCTTTATGGTTGATTGTGTATGGCTATGCTGTTTGACCTATGTGATTGTATGGATGAGTAGGGTTAAGGCCTCATTCAAGTGCTGGTCTATACTAATCACTAATTTAGGAAAACAGTCTTCCTTTTCTCCTTCTGTTTTTTTTTTTTTTTTTTTTTTTTTTTTTTTTTTTGTGTTTGTGCTGTTTCATTGGTGAATTCTCTTTTCATGATATATATATATATATATATATATATATATATATATATATATATATATATATATATATATATATATATATATATATATATATATATATATATATGTAATATATATATATATATGTAATATATATATATATATATATATATATATATATATATATATATATATATATATATATATATATATATATATATATATATATATATATATATATATATATATATATATATATATATATATATATCTGTTGTTGTGATGAATACGGCCCTTGGATATAGGGCAGAAATATCCACTGAACTGAATTTTACCGTCTTGGAAAAACATTTCTCTATTGTTTCTAAGTCGTTTTGTTTGGGTAATTGGTAGTGCTGTAAATCTTGCAACATAAGTGATGTGAAAACTTTGAGGGATAGACATATGTGTTCTGTAGGCGTTCTCTCACTTTATGCTAATTAGTATTAATTTTAAGCTGTAATTCCTTCTATACTATATCAACACATACTCCTAATAGATTAATGGGATTTATACAATTTGTCATCAGTTGTTGTTAGTTCTGAGAGATGGGATTGAAATCCAAAAATCAAAACCCTTCATCATTAGAAGTAGAATTGAAATCCTTTGTCCGTCATGACAAGGGGTTCGAGTCCTGGTGCAGCTGGTTATTAGCTTTGGAACGAGGGTCAGTGGCGCGACTCTGTAAGCTTTACCAGAGACGACCCAGCTCTAAATGGGTACCTGGAGAAATCTAGGGAAGCTAAACATGACGGTTGTGCGAAAGCACACGATGGCTGCCCACCTTACACTCCCTGGTTGAAGGGCCATGAAACAGAGATCACCATCGCCGGTAGGGACTGTAAAGTCCAGTACCGTATTCTCAGCCGTTTTAACTAATGCCTGGAACCCTTTTGATTCTGAACTTAAATCTTCTAAAATAGTTAATGATTTAAAAGAAGTTTTAAGAACAACCCTCATTTTTTTTTCATATCTGTGTTGTAAACATAATTACAATTAGCATTGCACCCAATTTTATCTTTGCACTTACAAAGGATAAATATTATATTGTTAAGCCTTAGGTAAATATACACTCCTTAATTCACATGTTTTTTAAAATCAATCACTCGGAATCTTCTCGTACAAAACAAATCTCTCAACTACCAACACTGAGGCTTTTTCTCTAGCAATCCTAGCTGCTTTTCAAAATTTCCTAAATTGACTGCTTTTCTAAGGGATGTTCTAAAACATCCCTTACTACTTAAATAAAGAAGGCCCATTCAGTGTGAAGGTAGAAAAATTAGACTATTCAAGGTTCAAAGTGCTTCTATTTTAGGAATTATTATTTGGAAAAGAGGAAATTTAGAAAAAAAAAATCCGAAAATTGGTAAAACAAATTTTAGAATTATGATATAGACACTAAATAATAGCAGTCGCAGTCTCTAGGTGTGTTACTTGCAAAGTGATAGTTGCCAAGTACAATGGGGGCTTGAATAGCAAAGGAAGATCTATTCTTTATATGAACTGTCTAACGACAGTTCTAGGTTGTCTTTTGGACGGTTGTATACAAATAAATATGTGGCGCGAAAACTCTGGTTGGCTTCCACTTTCAAGGGTTTTAATGGAAAAAAAAATTAAAATGTTCAAAAAAAGGTTTTATGGATGAAAAATGATAGATTGCCAAAATAAGACCTCCTCAAATGAGGTAGTAAGAGGTGACAAGAAAAGTTTTGTATGAAGAGGAAAGGGATAAAGAGTAAAGGTCTGAATTGAGTGTGGCAGAGAATGATGATAAAGCAATATGGTGTACTAATTCGTTTCCTGTAGTATATAAACACGCATCCGTGATCTACTTTGTGGCAAAAAAAATGCAAAATTCCACATTTTTGTAGATAGGAGCTTGAAACCTCTACTGTATCGTTCTCTGATAAGCAGAATTTGATGGTGTGATTTTCGTTAAGATTCTATGACTTTTAAGGGGTGTTTCCCCCTATTATTTAAAATAAGGCAAATTTTCCCAGGCTTGTAACTTTTGATGGGTAAGCCTAAACTTAATGAAACTTATATATTTAAAATTAGCATTAAAATTCAATTCTTTTGATGTAACTATTGTTATAAAAATTCCGTTTTTTAGAGTTTCGGTTACTATTGAGTGGGGTCGCTCCTTACTACAGTTCGTTACCGCGAACTGTTTGATAAGCAGCAAGATGACTTACATCTAGTTCTCTTTCCAGTCTGTTGATCTCCTCGTTGGCTGTATTCATTTTTTCCAGTTCCACCTGTAATTTAAAATTACATTTTACAACCAAAACTAAATGCTTTATTATAAACATATTTCGACACAGGACTTCTAATGGTGAAAATTCCATACCTCCATACACAAATGATTTCACATAGATTTCAGTTAACAACTCTGGTTAATTCCCAATTTACGAAGTCTCCTTTTTTCCGAAATAAGTTAAGCAAATGGTTTAAAAGAGCTCAAAGAGATCTATCGATTGCTTTATTCAAAATGGGCTTAACTTTAATTCTGACGGAGTTATAAAATGCTCTAAAAGGGCGTAAAAAAGAGTGCAATTTCATCTTCTAAGTAACAAACAATTCAGCAATTTTGACATTTCTAGCTAATTCCGATCGGAAAGTGAACTACAAATCAGTCTTTCAAGTTTCAAGGTTCTTTAATTCTGATTTATGAGAAAGATTTTTTTTATTATGCATTTATTTTCATTTCAGTCTCCTTTAAAATTAGAAAAAGTGGATTTAGGCCCATTTTGCAAAAAGCCACGGAAAAATCCGGCACTGTAATTGCATCTCATCTTGAACAATCTGCCACAAACTTCAGTTTCTCCAGTTTTTTTGGAACAATATTCCTAGAGACCATTTCTTTACATACGAGCTCTGTTTTTCTTTTCTTTCTGCTTGTCTTTCCAAAAATATTTTCCAGATGAAACCCAAATACCCAGATCACAGCTGATCACAGATTTGTTTCGCTGTTTTTATTAAAGTTAGCCTCTTTCTGAAGGACATCAGGCCATCCTTCAAATAACTGATCCTTCAACACAGCAGAGGCATATAATATTAGGCATAAAAAAAAATTAAATCCAACAGCATCCTTCAACACAACACAGGCATATGCCCCCTCCTGGTTTCTGATTTCTATTTCTTAATGAGTTTTGAATTAAATAAGGGAGCATACTTTTTCAAAATTTTGTATAGCTGAAAGTAGCAGTCATTCAAATGCAGAGCGTTTTTATCATTAAATTTTGAATAATCAAATTCCAATGGAATTTCATACAGCAAAAAATCTCGAAAGAAACAATATTTTTTAATCAATTTGTTGCACTAAAAAATAAAAGAATAAAATAATAAAAAAATAAACCCTACAGCAAGCTCATTTGACGGGATTAAATCGTTTCGATGGTAAATATTCACAGGGTACGTTTATACAACTGAGAATTTTGATTTTTCTGAGAATACTTTTGGAATCTTGGCACAAGCAATTCAAAATCCTGACCTTGCGAGATTTTATCCAAATCTTCGTCTATGTGATTTGATTCTTCCTTAATTTCATCACCAGTACAAAGCGAAGTACCCCCCTCCCCCTCCAGATATTAGGCCAATTAACTTTTCCGCTCCTGGAGAAATTTAAATATACTGGCCTAAAGAAGTAATTTTACTGATATTGACCCTCATATCTTCTAGAGATTAGAATTTGCGTATATTTTGGTAAAACTTGTTCTCTTTAGCCTAATATAAAGCAAACGTATAAAACAATAATAAATATATAAAAAAAACTTGTTCTTTTTAGCCTAATATAAAGCAAACGTATAAAACAATAATAATAAAAAAAAAAAACTCAATCAATATTTGAATTAAGTCTTTGTAACTTAAGCCTTTATGATTTTCCAATCAAGTATAAAGTCTTAACTGAAGAATTTCACTGGGATAGGAGTATATAATGTTGGTGGTTGTTTTACTCAGAGACAAACTTGATACCCCACTTCCAAGTTAGTCTAGAAATATACCATAAGATATTGATGAATCTAAAAATGAATAAATGAGATAAACAAATAATAAAAGGAAATGAGATATTGAAAATATCTCAGAAGAAAATTCGATTTTTATAATATATCTAAAAATTACATATTTTAAAAGGACTGTCTTAAAAGGAAAGGAAACATTGAAAATAGAATAGGGACTAGAATTGTCCCTAGAATAGGGATTGGATGGCCTTGAAGATTGGTAGTATATTCATTAAATCCAAGAGAGAATTCCCTCAAAATAACAGTTGCCTGAGGCACAAGCACACTGAGCAAACAGCGCTAGACTTCCTTTGTAGAAACCCTTTGTATGGTTAACATGACAACTTGATTACTTAAGGTTATTCTACAATAAACAATATTAACATGTTGGGATACAAAAGATAAAGGAAATGACCCCTTTCCTCAGGATTATTTATACATAACTATGTTAAAATTAATGGAAAATCTGTGTATTTGGATACAAAGATAATGTGTTCTGAAGAATAAAATTCTACAATAAACGATAAAAACATGTCAGGATACAAAAGATACAGGAATCACCGCTTTCCTCAGGGTAATTTATAGATAACTATGTTGAAACTGGTGAAAAATCTGTGTATTTGGATACAGAGATAATGTGTTCTGAGGAATAAAATTCCTTTCCCTGATTCAAATATCATAATATCCTCAAAAAAGGACTTCGTAAATTTATGCTTTTTCTAAATAATATTCACCGAATTTATGCTTTCCAAGGTATCTGATTTCTATTTCTTAATGAGTTTTGAATTAAATAAGGCAGGATACTTTTTCAAAACTTTGTATAGCTGAAAGTAGCAGTCATTCAAATGCTGAAATTTAAATTTCGAAATTAAGTGCCAGTGGAATTTCATACAGCAAAACTCTCGAAAGAAACAATATTTTTTAATCAGTTTGTTGCACTAATCAAGAGTTCTGATAAAAAAAAAGAGTAAAAATTAAAGCAATCAGATCTCAATGACTACACTTACGCTTTTACAAGTTTAGCACAGTAAACAGTACACTTTAGCTTATATCAGTGATTTTAAAATTTATTCATCTTATTAAACAAAAAAAAATAATATATAATGCCATAAATAAAAACTATATAAACATAAAAACTGAAAAAATAGTACTTTTTAACTAGTCTGTACATAAAATAAGAACGCTTTTTTACTTTTATATGTCATAAAATAAACGTCATGAAACCCCAAATATTAATGACCAGCACAAAAAAAAATCTCTTTGGCATAAAGTATTTAACTAGAGATACCATCAACGGTTTTAACGTGCCAATAATTTGCACAAATTTATTGCAAGAGGTAGATTTCCTTTGCACATGGCATCTTTTTACAAAAATTTGATACTTTTTGCTGGCTGTCAGAATGTTTATTTTCCTTATAAAAGGGATGCTTCTAAATCGATTTTGTTCTTAATTAACCACATCTATCCAACTTACAAATCAAAGAGAGATATTATTCCTAAAGTAAATAAACGGTGTGATTATAATTTTTTTTTCTCTTCCTGATAATAATACATTTTATTTTTGTTCCAGGATTGTCTTCAGACCAAAATATGATTAAAACTAGATTAAAATTGGTTTAAAAATAAGGTTTAATTGCCAATTAATTACCAATTACCATTTTAATTACCAATTTAAAAAATTGGTTTAATTAATTAAAATAAGGTTTAATTTCAGCTTCCTTACTGCTAACAGTGCAAATTCGTATTTGATTTTTTTTTCTAATAAATTTTTAACACAAAATATTTTTCATGCAGAATCATGTTTTGGTCTTGGGAAGACACGGGGGTTGTTAGCCCTAATCCTTTTATTTTTTACTCGTTTTGAGTTTGACTATGTTATCTACTATAATTTCCTGTTCGTGATCAGTTTCACTTATTTATTAATGGTGATATGTGGTAGTTTTACTCTTGGAGGATAAGAAAAACAAACTCGTAGAATTTGACAACACTTTCGTCCGTAAAAATTTAATTTTGATGATTTTTCGCCTATGTCTTTCCTTCTTCTTTTTAATAATTTGGCCCCTGCTACTGCCAAAAATTTCTAAAGTTCATATCGAAGTCTTTTCAACCAAAATGGATTTGCTTCTTTTTTCTAATTATTTTAAGATACTTATGGTGTATAAATTCCTCGTTGTCCCTTTCCTTAGTACTTACTTCTTCTTAATACTTCATTGTTTTGTTATTATTATCTTTATTGTTTTATCTAATATTGTTTTAATATAACCAAAATTTGGTAGAATTATAGCAGTTCATATAACTGGCTTTCCTATACAGTGAACATAGCTCTTGATGCCTTTTTTATGCTCTTTACGAATATAATAATCGCTTCTACCTTAAATTGAGATTCAGGCACTTTTCTAGATTTTAAAAATGACGAATTTTCTAAAAATTATGACAGTTCATATAACTGACTTACCAATAAAGCGAACATACCAATTGATGCCTTTTTTTATGTTCTTTACGAATATAATAGTCGCTTCTACTACAAATTCAAATTTAAGCACTTTTTAAGCTCTTAAAAATGACGAATTTTCAAATAAAGTACGAGCTATCCGTTGTTTCCGACAAAATAATACTACGTTTTCTCCGCGCTGTTTTCGACAACATAATACTACATTTTCTCAGTACTAAAATTATTTATAATAAGGTTAGGTTAAAAAGTGCTTAATTTGAATTTAAGGTAGAAGCGATTATTATATTCGTAAAGAGCATAAAAAAAGGCATCAAGTGATATGTTCACTTTATTGGTAAGCCAGTTACAGGAACTGCTATAATTTTACCCAAAATGTTCCCAGACAGGGATCTAGACTCTTATGAAACTTGACAGTCATGTCAGATCTACTGCCTAACACTTTGTAGGAATATATATTTTTCACTTTTTTCAAAGTTGGCAACCCTGCAATGGTGCATACCTGAATCCTGGGATCGAGTCTTTCATCCTCATCTTCATTTTGCTGAGCGTCTCTACGCTCACCTTCCAAAACTGGACTAACTTTATTCATCAGTTGGATATTGTCTTTTGGTTGCCTTTAACCTGTTATTCACCAGAATTGGAACTATTTCTCTTTCTCTGATGGGTCTACCTTCATATGTGATTTACGGTTTGATTAAAAAGGAGTTTTCTTCAAAATGAATTCTTTGAGTGAACTAAAAAAAAAAACAACATAAAACTACAGATTTATAGGCAAAGAAAAGAACACAACAAGAAAAAAATGGTCAGAAAAAGACTCCAAGAAGTCATAATCTTTTTACTCTAGTAATATTTTTGGCATTCCCTGAGGGCCAAAGATGCAAAAACCTTTGCAACTGTCTACGAATGGACAAACTTACTTCATGCTATTATCATTCAAAACAATACCCAATATAGCTATGAAGAATAAAAACATTTAAATAACAATTCTTTATAACATTATAGATATGGATGTATATAAATCGTTTAGGCTGTATGCAAAAATTTTATGAAAAAGCAAATAAATCCGAAACAAATATTATTGTAAATAAGAAAAAAATTACTAAGATAACTAATAAAAAAGATCGTTTTAAGTTGCTGTAGACAAAGTTTTAAGGGAAGAACAATGCGGTTTTAGAAAAGGTAGAGGATGTGTCGACCATGTTTTCACTCTTAGGTTAATAATTGAGAAGTCCCTTCGTTGTCAAACACCTTTGGTCCTTAGTTTTATCGATTATGAGCAAGCTTTCGATTCTGTTGATAGAACAGCGTTAACAAAGGTCTTATCGTTATATGGTATACCAGAAAAATACATTAAAGTGATTTGCAATATGTACGAGAATAATACTGCTGCGGTTAAGGTAGGAAATGAGGTTAGCAACTGGTTTTGTATTAAATCAGGAGTTAAGCAGGGTTGTGTTCTATCCCCCTTTATATGGATCATTTTGATGGACTTCGTCTTAAGGAGCACAGGAAAGGCAATTGGAGACCATGGAATCAAATGGGGAGGAAGAACGCTCCTGGACTTAGATTATGCTGATGATTTAAGCATATTAGATGAAAGTGTGAGCAAAATGAATGAATTTTTAGAGGTTTTACGAGTTCAGGGTGCTAAAATAGGCTTGAAAATTAATGTTAAGAAGACTAAGTCACTAAGGTTAGGAATAAGTGAAGATGAACAGGTGACCTTAGGTAACGAAAAGATTGATCAGGTCGGGAGCTTCAGTTACCTTGGTAGTATTATTAGTAAAGATGGTGGGAGCAGTGAAGATGTTAAAAGTAGAATAGCTAAAGCTCAGGGTGTTTTTTCACAGTTAAAAAAAGTTTGGAAGAATAGAAAGATAAGCCTACAAACCAAGATTAGAATATTGGAAGCTACAGTGATGACAGTGGTCAAATATGGCTCTGAAGCATGGGCACTCCGAAAAGCAGATGAAAATTTACTAGATGTTTTCCAGAGAAATTGCCTACGGATTGTTCTGGGTACCCGGCTGACTGACCGTATTTCAAACAGTAGGTTGTACGAAAAGTGTGGTTCAATCCCGCTTTCTAGGGCTATAATGAAAGAAAG
The DNA here is from genome assembly GCF_032884065.1 of Artemia franciscana. Lineage (NCBI taxonomy): Eukaryota > Metazoa > Arthropoda > Branchiopoda > Anostraca > Artemiidae > Artemia > Artemia franciscana. Next base: position 982,189 of record NC_088881.1, on the reverse strand, counting down.
GTTGAGATGGCTAGGCCACGTTCTTCGGATGAAGGATGACAGATTACCGAAGATTGTCCTTTTTGGCCAACCGTCTGGGGCTACACGGAAAGCAGGTCGTCCTTGTCTGGGTTGGGAGGATGTCATAAATAAGGATTTAAAAGAAATGGGAACTTCCTGGGAGGGTGTAAAGAGGGAGGCTTTAAATAGATTAGGTTGGAGGAGGAGCGTGCGTAGCTGTGTTGGCCTCAGGCGGCTTGGTGCTGCAGTGAGTTATTAGTAGTAGTAGTAGTAGTAGTTTTAAGTTGCTAATTAAAAAACTACACCAAAGGCAAAAACATACTTTAAAGAAAACAAATATTCATTCTGAAAATTTTAATAAACTCATCTTTATTGTAGCTAGGATATATACCCCAGTTTAACTGCATCTTAGCCAAAGTCCTTAGCCAAAAACTCCTAATTTTGATGGTTTGTATTCATTTTTAAATTATTTAGGTACTTGTATGATAGGCCCCCTACCTAACATTCTTCTAATATGTTTTTCTGACACTCAATCCTAATGAGATATACGAAAGAAAGATAAAAATATAATACTTAAGAAAAAATTTGAGCTATATATTTGCACATTAGGGGTGACGGGAATAATACAGTAGGTCTGCAAGCCTAATGTGTTAGGTACAATTATTCCGCACATTATGTAGTAACAATTGCTTTCTAACTTCATACTGTCCAAATACTTTGTGGCAAATACTCGTGGCAAATACTCGTGGCAACGAACTGTAAGTAAGGAGCGACCTGGTGCAACTGTAGCCAAAACTCAAAAGAAAGGAATTTTGATACCAATAGATGGATCAAAAAATTTTGATTTTTATGCTGATTTTGAATATACAAGTTTCATCAAGTTTAGTCCTACTCATCAAAAGTCACGAGCCTGAGAAAATTTACCTTATTTTCTAAAAGAAAGGGGGAACACCCACTAAAAGTCATAGAATTTTAATAAAAATCACACAATCAGATTCCACGTATCAGAGAACCCTACTTTAGAGGTTTTAAGCTCCTATCTCCATAAATGTGGATTTTTTTTTTGCCACAAGAGACATCACGGATGGGTGTTATTTTTTTTCCTGGGTCGATCTAGAATTTTGAGAGAAGGCTCATTCAAATGGAAACTAAAAGTTCTAGAGCCCAGTTTAAGTGACCAAAAAAATTGGAGGGTAACTAGGCTCTCTCCCACGCTTATTTTTTCCCAAAGTCACCGAATCAAAATTTGAGATTGCCATTTTGTTCAGCATAGTCGAAATATCTAATAATCCCCCCCAGTCCCCGGGGTAAGGGCTGCAAGTTATGAACTTTGCCCATTGTTTACACACAGTATTTATTATTGGTAAGTATACAGACGTTTTCAGGGGGGATTTTTTTCTGGTTGGGGGGATTGGATTACATGGGAGGATAATTCCATGGAGGAATTTTTCATGGGGGAAGTTAATTTATATGAAGGGGCGCTGGATATCCAAGCATTACTTAAAAAACAACGAGAGATTAAATATAAAAAACAAGTTTTTTCCAAATGAAAGTAAGGGATAACATTAAAACTTAAAACGAACATAAATTATTACCAATATATTTTAAAGATATTTTCTTTCATTCATTTCAGTCATTTGAGAATTTCTTAACTTGCAACTCTTGTTTTCGTAAAAATAGTTTCGACCTCTTTGGCTGTTTTGTTACTATGCCTTACAAAATTAGTTCCGCAAGTATCGTTAATTTAAGTTACATTGGAGAATCTTTCCATGGAGAAATTTCTCGTGGGGAAAGGAAATTTTCCATGGAGGGGGAGCTAGATTTCCCAGCAATATTTAAAAACGATCAGCAATTAAATGAAAGCAATTTTTTCAGCTGAAAGTAAAAAGCAACATTAAAACTTAGCGAACAGAAAATATTACGCATATGAGATGGGTTGCCTCTCCTCAGTAGCTCGCTCTTCCGCTAGTTTTTTTTCAAAACTTTTATTGAATAAAAAAACAAGTTTTTTTTAACTGGAAGTAAAGAGCGACATTAAAACTTATAAAGAACAGAAATTATTCCGTATATGAAAGGGGTTGTCCCCTACTCAAAGCCCCGCTCTTTACGCTAAAGTTTGACTCTTTCTCACAACTCTACTTTTTAAAACAATAAAAAAAACTTTAGCGTAAAGAGCGGGGTGTTGAGGAGGGGACTTTACGAATTAACTTACGAAGTGAACTTCTATATTTGTGTATTTTTATTACGTATATGAGGTCCGCCCCCTCGCTCTTTACACCAAAGGTTGAATTTTGTCCCCAAATCTTTAAGAATGACCCCTGAATCACAAAGGAATTAGAATAAATAGCTGAAATTAGTAAAAATACTTCAGCGTAAATAGCAAGGTATTGTGGAGGAGACAAAACCCCTTATATACGTAATATTTTATGTTCGTTTTAAGTTTTGATGCTGCTCATTACTTCCAGTTGAAATTTTTTTTAATCTATTTTCTCATTGTTTTTTTAAATAATGCTAGAAAATCCTGCGCCCCCTTCATGGATATTCTCTTTCCTCATGATAAATTCCTCCATATAAATATCCTCCCACGTAAAAAACAAAAAAAAAATTCTTCTGGCAAAAAAAACAAAATTCCATATTTTTGTAGATAGGAGCTTGAAACTTTAAAAGTACGGTTCTCTGATGGTGAGATTTTCGTTAAGATTCTATGAATTTTAGGGGGTGTTTCCCCTTATTTTCTAAAATAGGGCAAATTTTTTCGGGCTCGAAACTTTTGATGGGTAAGAAACTTACATTTGTAAAATCAGCATTCAAATGTGATTCTTTTGATGTAACTATTGGTATCAAAATTCTGTTTTTTCGAATTTCGGTTACTATTGAGCTGGGTCGCTCCTTATTACAGTTCATTACCACAAACTGTTTGAAAAGAGGCTATTATTCTAATTAAATAGCCTTTGTTATTCAGGAGTAATTCTTAAACAACTGAAACCAAAAACAAAATTAGATTGTTTAAGATTAAGATTAGTTTTGAAAAAGTAAAATTAATATGCAAATTTCTTTTCAATTATTTATGTACTGTGAACCAAATTTAAAACCTGCTTAAACTCAAACAATTCAGAAATTAAAAAAAAAACAAATGTTTTTAACCTGAAAGTAAGGAGCAAAATTAAAAATTAAAACGAACAGATATTATTCCGTATATGAATGAGGCTGTCCCCTCCTCAACGCCCCGTTCTTTACGCTAAAGTTTTTTTTTATTGTTTTACAAAGTAGAGTTGTGACAAAGAGTCAAATTTTAGCGTAAGAGCGGGGCGTTGAGGGGGCAGCTTTTTTATATACGGAATAATTTCTGTTCGTTTTAAGTTTTAATGTCGATACGCAGATTGAACCAAGGAGACTTTAATAATAACACTGAATATGAAAATAAATATTGTAATATTCAGTCTTAGCACAATTTTTCATGCTAATCTTCATTACTATATTTAGTCTATGCAGACACCTTAACTAAAGTTTGAAGACCAGGGAGTCTCAATAAAAAAAGAAAAATAAATAAATAAACAATATTTTATTTTTATAAAGTATAAAATATGTTTTTTTTTTACTTAAGGACAAGGACCAATATTTATTTAGTCTAGGCAGACACATCAGCTTAAATTGAAGGACCAGAGAATCTCAATAAAAAAGAAAAAATAAATAAAGAAACAATTCTATAGAAGATATTTATGAAGAATCTATTAAGAAATAGATAGAATAGAAAAATTAAGAAATAGAATCTGATAAGAAATAGAAAAATAAATAAAAATTTATGAAGTACTATAGAAGATAAAAATTTATGCAGATTTGCAACTAATGTGATGATCGTCCCTCTCCTCATTTGCACGAAATCTTACAGTAAAACTATTTTTAAAATTTACTGCGCAAAACTACTGCAGATTAAAAGTTTTGATGGAATATCTTATTGTTTTTCAAAATTTGAATTGCAGTCCAACAATGTTAACTTTTATGTAGAAAAACCGAAAAAGACTAATAGCCTGCTCCTAAACAACAAACACAGAATTAATTTTTAAAACATTTTTTGAAAGAAGTGGTTTTCCGAAAATAAGTAAATATTAATAAGAAGAAATAAAATCATATACAAGCAAAGGGTTCCAAGAAAGGTTACATAAGGTTCTATAATAATTTTTTTTTTTTTTACTATTTTTGTTTCTATAAATAATATTGACTTGATTATAATAAGTCCCCGTATGTCCCGTCTGCCCTAAAGGTCGTTTTGGGGCCTCTTCTTTAACCAGTTAAAGCATATGCCATTCTCCCATAGATCATCCCAATGAAATTGACATCATTAGTGTCTATATAAATATGAAGAACCAGCAGCCCTTAAAGATAACATTTTTCTATAACCGAAAGAAAATAATAATATAATAGAGGTGTTAAGAGAAAAGATTAATACCAAAAATACTATTTTGTTGTGATTTTAATGCCCATAGTTGCATGTGGGAGAATTACAACTCATCAAATAAAGCTACCTCTTCCATTGAAAATTTAATAGTTGAACAAGAAGGGTTTACTGTTCTCACGTCATTTGGGCTCCCAACTCATTACAATATAAAAAGTAATAGATATTCTACAACTGATTTACAAATTGGCCCAACTTTGATCATACCATATATTGAAATATCACAGGTGTTAGAACTGCGAACTAAACATAGTGCACTGTTGGTTCAAATTGACAACCAAAAACATGATACAAATCAACCAACACATAAATTTAATCTAAGGAAGGCAAACTGGAATCGATTCAAGCAAGAATTAGATAAAGCAAATTACAATGAGCTGACTGATGAGGGTGATGTGGAATCTCAAGCAACAAAAATCTCTCACATCCTTGAGCGTGCAGCAAGATCAGCAATTCAACCGGTACCAAATCCAATAAATTTCCCTTCTTAAGAAAAAAAACAAAAAAACAGCCAAACATTTGGTGAAAAGAAGAATGTAAAAAAGCTATTCAAACCAATTCAAAAAACACCCCTGTACTGGGTGTTACTTTTAATAACTCTTAATAACTTTTAAGAGTTGAAGTAGTTTCTATATTAAGTAATTCAATTTTGTTTTTCCATTTCTGAGTGGAAGTATTTAATGTGGCCACCGAACTTGGCACAAGATTACATATTCAAAGAAATATACACTCTTTTTATTATAATAATAATCAAAACCAAATGGTGCATCTGATATTTGTTTTTGGCTGTAGTTGTTGTGTCTCTTAAGAGTCCATTTTTATCTCATGTTTGAAGTAGTCCTTTCTGCAAATTCAAATTTGTAATTAAGAGTACCCTTCAGGAAGAAGCAGAAATTAATCCAATTATTCCAAAATGTAATAAAAAAATTATGGTTGTGAGTATGTCATAATAACTAGTATAATAATGTAATGATATATAAAATGTATAATAGAAAGATAATATAAATGATATAATATATAATTTATTTATAAATGATAAAAGGTAACTGAATAAAAAAAACACAAGTCTAAATGACATAAATATTAGTAGCTGCATTACAGGTTTTATTAATTCTAAGAGAATTTGCTTTCATTTGTCAGTAATGTATCTTAGACTTGTTTTTATTCTTCCTATCCAGTTTTATCCTGATCTCTCTGCTTTAAGTATTTTCTAGGATTTCCAGTCCCCCCCCCAATGATGCTGGATCTAGTTGAGATTTAAAATAAGAGATCTGAGTTATGAGGTCCTTCTACATATGAGGTTTCATGAAGATCCAATCACTCCTTTGTAAGTTAAAAATATGTCATTTTTTCTAATTTTTCAGAATTACCCCCCCCCCAATTCCCCCAAATAGAACAGACCCATTCCAATCACACCAATCATTTATCTACAACTTCTGGGTATTTTCCCACCCAGTTTCATCCCAATTCCTCCCATCTAAGCATTTTCCATGATTTTAGGCCCCCCCCCAAGTCACCAGATCTGTTTGGGATTTAAAATAAGAGCTTTGATCTCGATCCCTTCACTCTAAGCATTTTCCATGATTTTAGGTTCCCCCCCCCCAATGTCACCAGATCCAGTTGGGATTTAAAATAAGAGTTCTGAGACATGATATCCTTCTAAATATCAAATTTCATTGAGATCCAATCACCCATTCATAAGTTAAAAATACCTCATTTTTTTCTATTTTTTCAGAATTAACCCTCCCCCCCAACTATCCCAAAGAGAGCAGATCTGTTCCAGTTATGTCAATCATGTATCTAGGACTTGTGTTTATTTTTCCTGCCAAGTTTCATCCTGATCCCTCCACTTCAAGTGTTTACCATGATTTTAGGTTTCCCCCTCCCAACTCCCCCCCATGTCACCAGATCTGGTCGGGATTTAAAATAAGAGCTCTGAGACATGATATCCTTCCAAACATCAAATTTCATTAAGATCTGATCAACCATTTGTAAGTCAAAAATACTTTTTTTTTCTGAATTAACCAGTCCCCCATTCTCCCCCAGATGGTAAAATCAGGAAAATGACTATTTCTAATTTAATCTGGTCTGGTCCCTGATACGCCAGCCAAATTTCATTGTCCTACCTTACCTGGAAGTGCCTAAAGTAGCAAAACCAGGACTGACAGACAGACAGACCAACAGTATTTGTGATTGTTGTATGTCACTTGGTTAATACCAAGTGCCATAAAAATCCATCTAGGTGCAATATTGAATTTAGAGAAAACTGATCTTTTAGACAGTTCTGTGATAGTTGGATAGTACTGACTACCAAGATTATCAGGAAACTAAGATGCCCTACTATAAACAGATAGTCTGTTAGCAACAAAACAAAGGTCAGGTTTGTCCTGGGAAGGTATTGTGAAGCAACTATCTCTACTCCTTCTTCCTCTAGAGGGCTCTGACCTTTAATGACCTTTAAAAAGATGTGTGTTATAAAAGTGAAACCTTCCAAAATAGATCTTCTGCTTAATTGAAGTACAACAAAATTGTTTTCAACTTCATAACTTTACTCCATTCCATTTTATAAGGTTTTAAAGATATGCAAATACATTTCCTAAATATTGAAAAAAAACCTTGATATGGCTCAAAATTCTACTCAAATAACATGAATTGCATTTTTCAGAACTAAAGGCAGAGAAAAAGTAACTAGTAACTGAAAATTAAGGTAGAATGTTGTTTTGTCAAAATTTCAATAGGTATAGACCTGTCATATAGGCAAATTTCAGGGCCCTCTAGAGGGAGGAGTGGAGGTGGGTACTTCAGAATACCTCTCCAGGACATACTTTAGCCTGTAGACCCATCTCTGAGAGTTTCATTTTCCTAACCTAAACCCTTTCTGAGATAGCAAGAAGTCAATTAACTAGAATTTTACTAAATTTTTTACCATTGAGGGAATACACATAAGTTTCTAAATTATTAGGTGTAATTAGTGCGTTGGAGTTCTGACTGAGAGAGATTAAATCCAAAAGAAGCAAAGATTGAGGGTCTCTAGGGTGAGTTGAATGCCACAGAGGGTGGTGAAGATTAAAATCATCAAGTATTAGTTGGTTTGAGGATAAGTCTAATAGTTTCTTGAAGGTAGGAATATTGGAAAAAGAGGGTTTATTTACATAAATATTAACAACTGAAAGAGTAGGCTGATTATCCATCTCAACCCTTGTAACTAATACTTTTATAGATGACTGAATATCAATATTAACAACAGAGCTGATCAAATCATTTCTCAGAAGTGATAAAGAAACAATAGGCAATTGTCAAAATCTTGCTATATGCAGTAATATACACTTTAGAGCACTTGGAACAAAACTAAACATTTACTGTGTGACCTTGCCTTTGGTAGTGGTTTCAGATCATGATATGGATAATATACATCTTGACCTTTTTTGGCATTACTAGGGTAGATATAAATTCAGGAATTTTAAGCAAGGGAGCAATGTAGAACCATCAACATTCACTTGGTCAAATGTCTATTGACCAACAAGCGGAAGTAGCCTACTCTTGTGAAACCTTGGTCCTTCAGTTCATCTAATAAAGTCTCTATTGTCAAAATACCTTTATCAAAGAATAAAAGGCCTCCAGGCATGTAGCCATTGGAAGATTTGAATGCAATCCCTGTTTAATTTTGAACAGAGAAATCCTTTTCACAGGAAATTGTTAACACTAGATCCTCAGCCAAAACCTAGTTACCCATTTTCTAGAACCTTGTTCAGCACTGCTTGATCTTTTATCTTAAAGCAGTTAGCACCATTAGATGATTCAACCAATATTGGGTTTAATTGACAGACTTCAATTTACTTTATTACCAGCATAGGCTAATTTCTTTCATAATCCCACCCAGTGGTTGATTAAGGGGACCAGGCTACCCCATGTTGTCAAACAAACTTTTATGATACTGTCCTCACCTGTAAAAACATCAGATGAGTCTGTTCCTCTTGAATCAGGGGGGTTAAACATTTTAATGGCTTTCCAAGCACTACAGAGAAGCCAGGAAAAAGAAATCCCATGCTACCAGTCATAAGATTAAAAGAAGAGAATAAAAATAGCTTAAGTACCTTAATATTAACCATTAAATCAATAAACAAAAGAAAATCAAAATTAGCAAAATGTTGCTTTTTATTTCTAGCAAATAGGCTATGAATAGGCTATGAGCTAGTTTTCTTCAGTTTCTTCATTCTCGAATTCCAGAGAGTTGCCGTGTATTGCCGAGAGTGTGATCTGAGAATCACGCAAATTTTAGATTTGAATTATAATTGCGTTCGAATTGCTGGCAAAATGTACACAATCCAGATGTCCAGCAAAGCGATTTTTTGTAACATTTCTTTGTGATCACTCCCCATTTATATATGTAAGATATTTTAAAAACGTTATCTAAGAAACAAGAATAAAATTTTGATAAATACAGCAGAGATATCTTCAATCACACATTACCAAAATTAAGAATAACTTTGAGACACATTTTTTAAATTTTTAGTACAGTCCTGTTGGGCATCTTTTGAGTAGCCTTTGGTACTTTATTTGCATTGACATCAATATACAATCAATTCAACTATGATTGTAGTTCTTAGGGTTCTGCCAAAGACTGAGCGTCAAAAGTTTGCATATCTGTCATTATGCTAAAAATGTTAAAAATATTAATATGACCCTTAAGTGTTCTTTGTACTCAATACTACTGCTATTACTATTAACAACTCAAAGTAGCAACGAACCACCTGAGACCAACACAGCTACAAACACTTTCCTCTATCCCAATCTATTTTAAAGCCTCCCTTTTTACAACTTCCCAGGAAGTTCCCATTGACTTTAAATCTTTTTTGTGACATGATCCCACCCCGAGCGAGGACGACCTGCTTTCCGTTTAGCCATAGACGGTTGGCCGAAAATGACAATCTTTGGCAATCTATCATCCGTCACCCATTGAACGTGCCCTAGCCATCTCAACCTTTTTGTCATTATAGCCCTAGAAAGCTGGATTGAACCACATTATTCGTACAACCTACTGTTTGAATTACGGTCAGTAAGCCGGGTATTCAGAACAACCCGTAAGGAATTTCTCTGGAAAACAACTAGTAAATCTACATCTGCTTTTTTGAGCAACCCTACTTCAGAGCCATACTTGACCATTGTCTTCTTCTGGCATCAACGTACCTTCCAATATTCTTCTTCTGTTTCAGCGAACGGGGGCTTTTCAGTCGAGACTATATAGCCTTTTTCTGTTTGATTCACTCTGTGAGATAAACAAAGCTTATGAATTGGTTGCTTCTTATTTATTTTGAATCTGCTCAGATTTCTGTCAGTAAATGTTTTGATTCTGGGAGTTGAAACATAAGAGGATAAATATTGAGTTCTCAGCTATGTGTGCGGGTATAGTCAGAGAGACTCCTAGCTGATACTAAAATTTTGTGGTGTTTGAAGCACTTCAACAGTTTACATTGTAAGGTATATTGTTCAGACGTCAGTATATTACATTCAAATTGGCAATGGCCAATTGTTTCATTTTTTTATATTACAGTCCCTGCAGATAGAGGAAGAGGGAACTGAGTCAATTGAATTACGGAACTAATATTAGAATGCCTGAAAATTTAGTCCTTTTGAGCCAGACCGAATTCTATGATAATTTTTAGAAAGGTACTTATTGGGGAAGGGAGATAAAATTGGATCATTCTTATTTACGGTCAGACTATATATAAGGAGCGGTCGGAAGAAGCCATATCAAGCAGGACTCAGTTCTGGTATGGGATGCTGTGATCACATTTTTAGCCTGAGATAGATCTTGGAACACCGCTTTATACACCAACTGGAAACAAGTCTTTATCGACTTTGTAACGACGTTTGACTCGGTGAAGAGAAACGCTATCTGGGATGCAATGATGAATGATGGATTGCCGGAAAAAATTATCCGTTTAATTATGCCTTATTATGAGGGAACGAGGAAATTTGTAAGATCAGACGAAGAAATCTCTAAGGGACTATCAATTGACGAAGGAGTGCGACAGGGTTATGCCCTATTGCCTATTTGATTTAACGTTGTCATCGAACAGAGCATGAAGATCCTTTGAAAATACAAAGGTGTGGGAATCAGTCCAACACAATCAATAACAGACCTTGATTACGCCGATAACGTAGATATTTTGGCTGAGTCTGTAACAGAAGCACAGGTCATGATAGACGACATTGTTTCTGGATCCCTTGCTATTGGACCAAAGATCAGCCAATCGAAAAGAAAATCAATTCGCGCCTCTGGGCTAGATGAAACTCCGATCACATTAAAAAGCGTCCCAGTCAAGGAGGTCCAGAATTTCAAATATTTAGGTTAACTAATAAATCCCAAGGGCGAAGCTCTAAATGAAATACAAAGCCGCATCTACCCAGCCTGGGCAGCATTAGTTCAGCTTCGGAAGTGTCTTTGGCTACGAAACGAAATCTCCCTTCAAACAAAGCTCCAGATATATAGCACGTTGGTCCTCTCTGTACTTCTTTATGGTTGCAAAACGTGGCCACTCAGAGCTGGGGAAGCTAACGACCTGAACGTCTTCCGCCACAAGTGTCTGTGCTGTATTCTTGGCCTGCGTCTCTGACCACGTCTCTAATGATGTCATCAGAAGAAGACGTGGTGATATACCACTTGTCTCAGATGCTGTCAAAGCGAGGTGACTACGGTGATTAGGGCATACACTGCGCCGACCGGAGGACTCGTTCAGCAAACGGTGCTTGAAATGCCAACTCCTTACGCACTAGAAGAAGAAGCTCAGAGGACAGAAAAAGACAAAGTTATCGACAGTTAGAGCCAACCTCGAGCCAATAGGAGGTTTCAAGAAGCATGGGTATCGCTGGAATAGACAATGGATTCAGTTGATCGAGCCAGTCGCGCGTGAAAAAGAACAATAGAAGGACGCTTGTCGGCAGATTCTGGATGCCACGATGGGTCTGGACAAGGCTAGAACGTGACCCAAGCACAAGTAAGTATTCTTATTTGATAATACCTCTAATAATTTCCAGCGGTGTATGTCTCTAATGGGGATCGGTCTGTCACTTGGCTGGTCAATATTTAAAGCATTTTTTTGTAATTTAATCCGCCTGGTGGTTACCAGTTAAACCTGAGTGGCTTGGAGCATACCGAAGGTAATCTCTTATGCCTCTTGAATCAAGATCATTAATAATGTTAAAACAATGAAAAGTGTCTATATTCTAATTTTGGTCTGCAGACTTATCTTCCTATTCTTCCAAACTCTTTTTAACTGTGAAAAAACTTCTTGAGCCTCGACTATTCTACTTTTAACATCTTCAACGCTCCAACCGAGTTTACCAACAATACTACCAAGGTAAGTGGAGCTGCATACCTGATCAATCTTTTCGTTACCCAACATCACCTTTTCATCTTAACTTATTCATAGCCTTAGTAACTCACCATTAATTTTCAAACCTATTCTAGTACCTTGAACTCATAAAACCTCCAAAAATTATTCATTTTGCTCACACTTTCTTCTACGATGCTTAAATCATCAGCATAACCTGAGTCTAGGGGATTTTTTTTACCCATTTGATTCCATGGTCTCCCATTGCCTTTCCTGTGCTCCTTAAGACAAAGTCTATCAAAAAGATCCATATAGAGGGGAATAGAAAAAAATCCTGCTTAACTCCTGATTTAGTACAAACAAGCTGCTAACCTCATTTCCAACGTTAACCACAGTAGTGTTACTCTCGTAAATAGCACTACTACAACTATTACTAATAACTCACTGCAGCACCAAGCCGCCTGAGGCCAACACAGCTACGCACGCTCCTCCTCCAACCTAATCTATTTAAAGCCTCCCTCTTTACACCCTCCCAGGAAGTTCCCATTTCCTTTAAATCTTTATTTATGACATCCTCCCAACCCAGACAAGGACGACCTGCTAATCATTTGAAAGTAATTGTCTGTTATATAATACAAGGATAAGACCTTTGCTAAAGCTCTTCTATCAACATAATCGAGCCCTTGCTTATAATTTATAAAATTAAGAACCAAAGGTGTTTGACAACTAAAGCACTTCTCGCAAATTAGCCTAAGAGTAAAAATTTGGTCGACACTTCCTTTACCTTTTCTAAACCTGCACTGTTCTTCTCTTAAAATTTTGTCTACAGCATCTCTCAGTCTAAGAAGTATCATATTACTAAGTAATTTGCAACTCGATAATTAAGACACTCACTCTTATCACCATTCCTGTACAGTGATGTAAATAAGGTTTTCCTAAAATCTTTAGGTACTTCCCCTTTTTCAAAAATCATATTCATATTCTTCAGTAGCTTAATTCTAACCTCAGAGCCACCATATTTAAAAAAACACAGTTACCACACTCTCAGCATCTAGAGCCTTAATATTTTTTAATCCTTTTAGTACTGTCGCTAATTCTTCCTTACAAAACAAATCTTCCTTCACATCCAAGGTATCACAAACTTTTTCATTCTCCTTTATATCTTTTCCTGCAACTGTTTCTCGGTTTAGCACATTCTCAATATGTTCCGTCCATCTCTCTTTAACTTCTTCACTATCACTAATTGTAGCCCTCTTCCTTTTCTTAACTGGGACAAGTTCGGAATGACTACTCCCTCTCAAGTTATTAACATGTCAGTATAATATTTTACTATATGCCATCTAGCTGCATCTTCCAGATCCTCATTAATTTTATCCCTGGCCTCCAATCACACCTCCTTAGTTCATGTTTTATTGCTTCCTCCACTTTCTTTACATTCCCTTTGTTTTCATATGATCTATCATCCCCCCTGAGGCCAGGGGAGGGATGTTGAAATCCCCAAACGCATAATTACTAATCTTTTGGACAATACAGAAAAAAGTGTGATGTCTCAAAGCTTTGTTTGATGTTTGTTTTGGGAAATCATTGGCATCAGGAAGGGGGAGGTGTAGGTTGCTCTGAAATCACTTTGACTCTAAAAATGACCGCTATAACTCCCAATTTCAAATCAAATGAGACCCACCGAATCTTTATTCCAACACCCATTCCAAAACCTTACATGCCCCCAGGGCATAACTTAAAACCCTTATCCCGGGGCGCTTGGGGTTGTGTCACCCCGGGAGGCATTATCATATGTTCTTTGGACTATTTTAAACAAAATAGCCATCGTACAATTTCAAGTTGATGGGTTTGGTGTGGATGGCTGGGGGGGGGGGGAGACTGGCTGACCTCCATCGCTTTTGACTCTTAAAAGTTTGACAAACTTCCAATTTCAACCAAATGAACCACCTCTCTAAAGTTTAAACAACCCCCTTCCATAACAACCTTAGATGCTGCAAAGGCATAACTTACAACCATCGTCCCAAAGCTAGTGGCGTAATTTCGTCAAAATCCTGGGGGGGGGAAATTGGAGCCAATTTTTCCAAATCAAGTGAAAATGACAATGAAAACTGAAAAACGGGTCATGCATTACCATAAAGGCAAAGATATACTAAAGAAAACTGACCTGTTTCTCTGGATACTTGAATTATACAGACTTATCTTGATTTTTGCAAGATTTTTTTGCAGAAACTAAATTTCAGCTGGGGGGCAAACTTGGGTCTGGAGGGGGCATTAGCTTCCCCTCCCTGCGCCATAGCAAATTAATCCCCTGCCTCAGGCGCCACTGTTGGTGTATCAGCCCCAGAAGCCGTGTCATATAATCTTTGGACTATTTTAAATAAAATTACTGTCTCAAAATTTCTATTGGATGTATTTCGGTAAAACACGACGTGTGTGTGTAGAGGGGAGAGGGTAACTACATTCCGATATTTTTACGCTTACAAAGAGCACTACTAATTCCAATTACCATTCCAATGAGTCCGCTCCAAAGTATATATGACCATCCTTCCTATAAAAACCTTATATGCCCCCAGGAAATTATTTACAACCCTTGCCCTGAGAGCTATGGGAGAGGCGTTGTTTTCCTCAAAGACGTAATTTCCAGACCCTACAACTATGATGAACAAAATTACTATCTCCAAATTTTGACTGGATGTCTTGGAGAAATGATGGGAGTGGATGGGGGGAGGGGGCTGGTGGCTTTCGAACAGGGCCTCGTTGCGGGGGGGGGGGAATTTACCGCCCCTCAGTAATTTGGAGAAAGTAACTATTATATAGTCTATATCCCTTGTCTATCCGGATGTGGACGCCTCTCGACCCCCCTCCTCAACTAAAAATGCTGGAGCTACTCCTTTGCCCTCAAATCACTTTTGACTCTTAAAAAAGGAACTATTGCTTCCAATTTCAAGTCAAAAGAGCCACATCTGAAGTTTATACGACCTCCCATTACATAGAAACCTTACATACCCCCAGGAAATGACTAACAACCCTATCCCGAGCGCACTGGTTGGTTGTGTCAACTCTAGGGACATTGATATATGTTCTTTGGATTACTTTGAACAAAATCCCTATTTCACAATTTCAATCAGATTCGTTTGGTGAAAAGAAGGGCAGTAGGGGGAGGGGGCTAAATGCCCTCCGTCACTTTTAACTCTTAAAAGGGAACTAGAACTTCCAATTTTCATCCAAATGAGCCTCCTCTAAGGTTCATACAGCCATCCCTTTAAATTTCCGGACTTTTAAACCACGTTGAACAAAATGGTTATCTAAAAATTTTGATCGGATATGTTTGGAGAAATGCTGGGTGTGAGAGGGGGATTTGTTGCCCTCTGATCACTTTCAACCGTTAAAACGGGCACTAGCCCTTTCAGTTTCCAATTGAATAAGCCCTTTTCGAAGTTGCTCCGACAACTCCTTCGATACGAAGTGCACTGGTCTAAAAAAAACAAGAAAAAACGACGCTACCTGTGATAAGACCATTTGAATATACCTCGCCTTCCTTAGAAGAATAATTGAAGAAACCACGCCATACATTTTCTTCGAAACCACAACAATTCCATTTATGTACTTTTAAATGCGGCATAATTGATCTTCGTATACTTTGAACTTCCATCTTCGTAACAACAAGATTGGTTTTCGGGGATTACATGGACAGCACAGACAAAGTCAAAATATGGATTCAGGGACCCCTTTGCTCATTGACAAGGGCTCATTAACAAGTGGGTACAAGAAGAGGACATGATATGTCCTCTTCAATGCTCAAATATTTTGAGCTACTTAATATTATTAGGTAACTCAACATATTGAACTATTGACACTAATAAACACTAGGCATGAGGCAGAAAATTTTGATCATTTATAATTAAAATATGATTTCAGCGTTGTGCTTTTCAGCGGGATTCAATCTTGTCTTAGGTCTTGGTCCGATATTTACTCATTTACACACATCGGGGTTAGCCCGAATTTACATACATTGTCCTGTGATTTCTGCAGTAAAATATCTTCCCCAATTTGATAAGATTTTGTTCAAACTTGGGTCATTGTTAGCATATTATCATCAATTATTTTTCGGCAGTAAAATAACTTAGTGCTGAAGATTTATCATCTACAACAGTAAATTATTCAATGAAGCATTAAATCTTCATCTAAAAATACATTAAAAATAACTTTCATTTTCAATGTATTATCAACAGTCTTAAGCAGTAAAAAAGCTTGCCCGGATTAATCAGGTTTTGTTCAAGCTAAAGCAATCGTTAGTTTATTATCATGAGCCTTCAGCATTTTTATGTACTATGATGAGCCTTCAGCAGTAGAAGTACTGGTCCAATGTAATCAAATTTTGTCCGGACTAGAAAATTTTTAGCATATAAACATTGAAATGAATTTATCTGTCATGTTTAATATACACAATATACAACATGGACTTTTAGCAGTAAATGAGTTATTGGATTCAGTCTGATTCTGTCAGAACTCCCATTTAACATTTCATCATATTAGTATGAGCCTTTGGTCACAAACTAAGTTAATTAAGTAGCGATATCTGCGATAAGACAAGAGGCTCCTGGTATAGGCTTGTCTTTCCTCTAATATGTCCTTCCAAACCTAAAAGATTAATGGACAAGAAAAATTTTAGAAGCGACTGAAAATAACAAGAATTTTGCTATATATTAGACCTTTGGTTCTGTACGGATGCGTAACATGGTCGGTGAAGTAACTGCATGAATACGCGCAAAATGTATTCGAGCATATCTGTCTGTGAAATATCTTCAGGATATATCTGCGTGACCAAATATCCAACGTGGATATGCAATGAATGTGTGGTGTCAAGAGAATCGTTGCCCTCACAATAAAGGAATACCGACTGAAATGGTTAGGGCATGTCTTACAGAAGCATCAGAGAACTTGCGATGTCAAATTCTTCTAGCTGAGCGCCTCAGGTCATAGAGGAGACATCAAGGAGGGCAGTGGGAAAACTAGTAGAACATGGCCAAATCAGACCTAGAACAGATGGACAACCCAGCAGCTCCCACTTGCAGAGTACTCGAAAGCAGACCGCACCATATGCACCAAACAAGTCTCTAGCATCCTCATTGAAGGGCAAGGTAGGACCGCCTGATTGCTTCCATCAGTAAAGTAAGCAAGTATAGAGTATCTAGCCAGCCAGCAATCTAAGGCTAAACGAAAAGCAGTTTGTCCCCTAAGGGGATAAGAAGAGTTCCTAGGGAAGGATTTACTGAAAACTGGAACTACTAGAGATGGTTTGGAGTGAGGCCTTGAGCAGATTGGGACGGAAGAGATGCTTGCGTGGCTGTGTTTGCCTCAGGCGGCTTGGCGCTGCAGTGAGTTGTTACTAGCAGTATTAGTAATAAAGACGTCATGAAAAAGACAATTTTTAATGCAGTAAAGAAACTCATAAAAGAAAAATTTGATAAAAAATGACACTTGGTAGAAATACACGTGGAAAATTAATAACTACAACAGACAATTCACATAAAACTGCGTTTTTAATCTTCTTAATATTCATATTCTATTTTATCACCCTTCTAAATGGTACTCATCCCCATGTATAGTAATTCTCTTTTGAGAGAAAATTTTCGTTTATTCCACCTGATTTTATCATGTTCATTTACTGCGACTTTCTGAGAGATGAGGGCACCACCTTACCTGACTTACCGCGTTCTCCCCATACATCCATTATGAAAATAACTGTAGACAGGTTATTGACCTTAGAACCATAGAGATATCATGATAGACATGGACTTTTGAGGCCTATCGCAACCTCCACCTTCTTTAAGAAGGGTTTCCTTACTCAAAGGCAACAATGTCTTCAATGGGGTTTTGTTATCAGCCACTCAGTAATAGCGCTCAAAATCTCAAAGAAAGGTGCTTTTCTGAGTCTTATTAATAAAAATAAAAAATAAAAATGAAAATGAAAAGAATTACTATACAGAAGAAACCAATCATCCTAGCTTCTACTCACTTTGTCATATTAGTTCGTATTTTTGGTGACTATAAAACATTATGAAAATAAATTACACAACAACCTAAAACACATAAATTGCAAAGTCAATGATAGTTCTTTATTTGTAAGAACTTAAGAACCCATTCTTTATTTTTAATTATATCCCCCTTTTAACCCATCCCCCGAAATAGAGGTAAATTCTAATTTGCAAAAAACTATCCCCTCTCCTGTGATCACACAATAGTTTTGGACAAAATGTATCATAGACCCCCAAAAATACTTTTAGAAAGAAGCCGAGACATAGAAAATTATATATTCAACACCCTATTCATTCTCTCAGACATTTTTTTTTTCGAAAAATAGCTCTCACCTCGAATTTAAAAGAATAATAAAGTAGGAAAAAAAAGGTACTATCGCCAAGATGTACAATACTAACCTAAATATTTGTTTAGCTTTCTCTTTAAGTAAATATATAATGTACGAAGTTGAAAATACATAAAGAAAGCCTAATAATATAAATAGCTAGGAAGTCAAAGCCAGGTTTCTTTTTCCCCTCAATCCGATTTACACCCAGTTTAATACCCTTTCTATATATATTTACCATTCACTCTTCCCCTACTTGCTGAAAATTCAAGGGACCCTTTAGTCAGGGGAACAACAGGAAATTTATAGCAAAAACTAAGAGTGAGCATTCCATCAAAAGTAATAATTCAGAAGGAATTCAGTTCATGTCCTACAGTAAGTAAAGGCATGCACGTAGGATTTTACTTTAAGAGTGGGACCTGAGGCATGGGGAGGGGGCAAAGTAAAAAAAAAACTTTAAACTAGTGATCCTAAAGTTGAAGAATTACAGCACAAAGTGAAAAGACCATACAAATACACATTATCCGTTTACCATCTGATCCTAAAAAAATAAATTATGGAAATATCTTAGACAAAAGAAAAATCTAAAATAAAACAGAAACTCGATTATATAAATCTATAATATGAGGCTATATTGTCCCCCGATACTAACGTAGATTTTACCTTTGACTGTTAAAACTTCGAACCCGTAAACCTCTTAAATATACCATTCTATAGAAAGATGCCTTACTAGGATAAAAAAAAAAAAAAAAAAAAAAAAAAAAAAAAAAAAAAAAAAAAAAAAAAAAAAAAAAAAAAAAAAAAACTCGATTATGTTTACTCTCAAAGGTCAAAGAATGGCGAAGCAAATTTTTCAGTGCTTGAAATGATTTACAAGTGACATTTCCGATTTAACAAGCAATAGCATGGTATTAAAGAATCGAAAAAATAATCGTCCAAGCGTAAGACATTTAAGCTAATTATATCTTACAATTCTAACCGGTTAAAAACAACACTTCTGGGTATGAGATGGCTATCATTTCGAGTCCATTTTCAGGGTATCACATGGGTCCTTTCTCCGGGTATCACATTGACCCTATTCCTTTTCAGTCCCATCTTTTACATTCAATTAGTACTCTAAAAACCAGGATTTTCAACGGATAGATTCACGAGCAACTTTTTCTTCTACAATATCAGGTGTCACACTATCGCTGAAAAGCTTCAGGAGGTACAGCGTTTGCCGCAACCATCTGTTGAAAGAGTTCAGCTGCTGCATTGTAGTCCCAATTACGACTTTCAAGACATCTAAAAAGAAAAACAATCAATCTCATTACGCAAATATATTCATGTAATGCCAAAGAATGGACAGAAGTTTGAACAAAGACATCTATTTCACAAGAAAACGGTAAAAACACAGAGAAGTTAGACACGGTAGTAAAAACACAAACTGGGTTTTCCAAAGAAGACGTTGGAGGGGGGGGGGGGGTTAGTATTCTTCAAATCTAATAAGTAACCAACAGAATATAGTCTATTTTAGGACAAAAATTGAAGTACATCAAAGATTCTTGACGTGAAATTTTTTTACATGTTCATCTTAGCGACTATTGCCGACAGCCGATTATGATAAAAGACGAATCTAGGAAAATTGTTTAGGTGATGGGGGGGGAGGTATAAAAAAACTTATAAAAATTTGGTTATATGCATTTTCTTACGTTTTCACGAGTCAGACAAAAACTTCAGGGGGTGGGGTCAAATACACAGCCCCTCCCCACTGGATATACTGGTGATGACCATTTCGAAGCAAAGTTAGGGGATGGATCATAAAAGTTACTCTTTTTCAGTAGCTAGAGTAGTCGTAAGATTGGAAAATCTTAAACAAAAGCAAAGAGCAGTAGAAAAGAAATAGCGCAATGAAGACATCAAATTTGCAGAAATTTTTTTTTCTCATTATGTAGTAACGCACAAGCTTTTTTTTAAAGGAAGTCTAAAAAGTTAAATAAGAATAAAGTACCACAACATAAAGAGGTACAGATAAACATCTACACCGTTATTGGTTTTAAAAGCCTCATTTTTAGTGAAATGTGCACCCAAAACGGAATTCAGATGGCACTACTCCCTACCCTCTCCCACGAATTCTGATGGTATGCGCTTCTGTGAGACAGGAAAAGGTATCTATTTTGCAACCCTATTACTCGTCTGGTTTCATATCCAACATGTCAATATCCTCATTTTTAGTGAAATGTGCACCCAAAACGGAATTCAGATGGCACTACTCCCTACCCTCTCCCAAGAATTCTGATGGTATGCGCTTCTGTGAGACAGGAAAAGGTATCTATTTTGCAACCCTATTACTCGTCTGGTTTCATATCCAACATGTCAATATTCTTAAGTATTTTATTTTCTCATGCTTTCTAACTCTGAAACTCTTGTCAACTCTCTAATCACAGAATGTCTATTCAGATCTTTTTCGGTTTGAAATCCAGCAGAAAGAATTTGAAAGATTAGATATGAGCAATGGCTTTTAAAGATTTAAGACTGTACGTTCATCTGGGACAGGGCCAACATTCACCAGCAATGGCAATGGCGGTTCTTCATCGTCTTGTTTTTCAATTTAACTATTAACTAATATTATATATATATATATATACACATATTATATATTAACTATTAATTTAACATTTTCACTTAATCAATTCGGTCAATGGTTAATTAAAGCACAAATTATTTCAGAAGCAACTACAATAGGGTACCTGAAGAGCTTAATTCGTTATCAGGTAAGCAAGGGGAAACAAGGATATTTTTCTGTTTCTTTTTTTTCCGTTCCGAGGCACAAAAAGGCCTTATTTTTTTCCTTTGTTTCTGAGAAAAATACTCCCTCCCCTCAATTTTTATTAACCTATGAGAGCAATAAACCTTTTAGATTTAGAAAATGTTTTTTTTTTACATTTCCGTTCAGAAAAAGGAAATTAAAATTGGGTCTCATATATTTCGACATATCTTAATTAATAATCAACAACATTCTGGCCTCTCTACATTTTCGTCAATTAGCCCCACTGGTCTAACTACCTGGAAATTAGAATCAATCACGACCAGAGGAGACGAATCAGCATAGCCCTAGCAAATATAGCGAGATTTCTCTGGAAACCAGAAATAATAAGAGACTTAGAGCTAAAAGAAAGTTAATATTTCTTATCAGACATAAACTGTTCATACTCAAATCTTAACTTGTACTTGAAAATTGTAACAAATCTTAACTTGTACAAATTTTTAATTGTAAGAAGATCGTTGAAAGAGAAATTTGTAATTGTAAAATGACTGAAGAACCTTTTTGCAACACCCGAGGAAGCTGCTCAAAACGAATGTATTCAAGCCGAAGTAGCTGAGTTGGTAAAGCGTTATGTTTCAGGTTCTAGGTCCGAGAGGCTCCGGGTTTGTTTGTATTAGTTTGTATTAGCATTAATACAAAAGAAGAAAAAAACTACAAAAGGTAAAAACTACAAAAAAAACTAAAAAGAAAATACCAAAAAAAATAAAAAGCTAAAAAACTAAAAAAAAAACAAAGTACAAAACTAAAAACTAAAAAAGGAAAAAAAAACTAAAAAAAAGGTAAAAACTACAAAAAAAAACTAAAAACTAATAAAAAAACTAAAAACTGAAAAAGAAAAAAAAAACTAAAAAAAGGAAAAAATTGTTTTCATAGGTAGACTCCTATGAAAACACCATTTGTAGGGAATTATCCAAAGAAAGATGGCTTGAAGTAAAAGAAATTGATGAAATACTTGAAATTGATGAAAGAAAAAGAAATTGATGAAAAAAACTAAAAAAAAGGTAAAAACAATAAAAAAAAAAATAAAAAGAAAAAAAAACCTAAAAACTAAAAAAAAAAAACTAAAAACTGAAAAAGAAAAAAAAACTAAAAAAAGGAAAAAATTGTTTTCATAGGTAGGCTCCTATGAAAACACCATTTGTATGGAATTATCCAAAGAAAGATGGCTTGAAGTAAAAGAAATTGATGAAATACTTGAAATTGATGAAAGAAAAAGAAATTGAAAAAGAAATTGATGAAAAAAACTAAAAAAAAGGTAAAAACTACAAAAAGAAACTAAAAAGAAAAAAAACTAAAAACTAATAAAAAAACCAAAAACTGAAAAAGAAAAAAAACTAAAAAAAGGAAAAAATTGTTTTCATAGGTAGACTCCTATGAAAACACCATTTGTATGGAAGTATCCAAAGAAAGATGGCTTGAAGTAAAAGAAATTGATGAAATTAGGAAATACTTCATGACGAAATAATTTATTTTTACAACAACCAATTTCAATTGATGTAAAAACTATGTGTAATAAACGGAAATCCATCAATATAACACTCAGGAAAAACCGCTATAAGCTAAAAAGTAAATAATAAAAGTAATAATAATAAGGTAGTAATAATAAATAAAAGTAATAATAAAAGTAAAAAGTAATAAGCTTTAAGAGTAAATTACCTTGTTAAACACTGAAATTGCAAAACATAAACAATAGTTTTATTGCGTAGCCTCAACCAAAAGAAAAAACCTAACCCCCAATAAAAAAACACTTAAGAAAACGTTATAGAGAAAGACAACATACTTAGATCTACGTTAAACAGCCAAACATCGAGGCAGGGGTCCTCTGCATCAATTTCGGCAACTCCTTCTTCCATATACAAGTTTAGAGGGGACATGCTTATGACAATTTGAAAACTTTCATTTCAGGGAGGGACACTTATAATTCCTGCTTGTAAAAGAGCTTTAGCAAAGGTAAAAAATCCCCTGAGATGCCAATCCCACCCCAAAAAATCACGCTAAGTCTGAAAAGAGTTAAATATACCATATACACTTCAAAAATGCAGTTACATTTCTTAACATAGAGGACAATGGTGATTAAATTTGAGTTTCAGTAGTCGACGAAAACCTGGAAATTTTTTTTTCAGTTTTAGCAATTAACACCTAATATCTGCCGAGTTTTTGATTCCTCGGCAATCATAGTGAAAGAATTACCAACAGCGATGAATTTTCTAGGAGGCAATAGGTAAAGAATACTGCACTGGATTTTACAGTCCCACCCGGCGATGCTAATTTTCGTTTCATGGTCCTTAAGCCAGGAAGTACAATAGTGAGGGGGGGGGGGGGGTACTTTGCTTCTGCATAGTTTTCCTATTTACATTCCTCAGATTTCTCCCGGTACACATTTAGAGCTGGGTTGACGCTGGCTGAGCTTATAGTCACGCTCCATCCCGTGAGGGGAAATCTTCCGCAAGGGTAGTTTTCTTTAGAGGAAAATTTTCCATCTTTTTGAGATTGCAGCAACACAGTTTCTCATAATATTATCCAGTTTTTGGCGAGTGAAATTGTAAAATAGTATGCAGAATTAATGCTTTAGCGCTTAAATTGCAAAAAATTGCTTGA
Source organism: Artemia franciscana (assembly GCF_032884065.1). NCBI lineage: Eukaryota > Metazoa > Arthropoda > Branchiopoda > Anostraca > Artemiidae > Artemia > Artemia franciscana. The sequence continues at coordinate 958,634 of NC_088881.1, read as the reverse complement.
ATTTCAAATTTTTATTTGTGAGATTATGGTGGGTTTTATTACCTAAATGTAAGTTCAGGCAAAGACATTTCTTGGGGGGAGGGGGGTACTGCAATGGGTCTATGAACCCTCCAGTATCAAGATATTTTTAACGATTACTAGATATCTAGTATCATTTCCAAATTTTTTATTTTTTTTATTAAAGCTGTGCCTCCCCCACCACAAAAAATTCCCCAAAACTCCAATATTGATTAATAAAAACATACCGAAAACATTTTACCTTGAGAGCAGAAAAGTTCTTAGCTTAGGTTTCCCTTTATTATCTATCCAATATGGTCTAAACGTATACGGAAGATAACCTGAATTGACGATGAGTTAAAAGTCTTCAATAAAATAGATAATTAATTTCACTACTATTTCTCTCCTGTAGTGGACTAACCGTAATGCATGATAGATAAACCTAAAAACCTTAGAAATATAGATGGAGCGTTCCATTTTTGAACAACCAAACTAAGGTTAATGTATGCATTATCACATATGAATGCGGACCCACTCCGATGGACAAACACATACACACAAATATTATAATTTCTCAATTCTACATCCGATAGTATTATACTAACACTATGCAAAGTACTCCATGAATCTACTTTCGAAAACATCTTGTTTAATCTGTGTGTATGATACATTCCTGGACGTAAAGAATGAAGAAAAAAGAAACAAAACTAATTGGAGTCACCCCCCCATTCTTTAAATACTTCAAACACCCTCATCCTACAAAGTTAGCTTACGAGGGGGAGAGGGATGATATGTTCAAAAAATAAAAGAATTAATTTAGACTTTATACTTCTTATGAAATCAATCAAACAAGGATCTGGAATATAAGATAATGGATTCTAAGAGTAAGGTCAATGCTCTATCCCCCCACTGCAGTCCCGAGAACTTGGATGTAAAAACAATGGCAAGCCTTACTGTTGTGCATATGTCACGTTCATTCCGCTCTGCACAGAAAACTGAGCTATCATTTCCCGCTGGACTGTCTCTAATCCTGATGAAGTGCTTGGCTCAATCTTCAACGGTGTTTCAACTGGCTTAAATGCCACCTATGAACAAGAAAAGATTATAAGTCTATGTCAGATAGCAAAACACGACTAAACTTTCCTACTAATTCCAGTAAATGATTCGGCGACCAATATGATTGTACAACCTTGAGAATTTAGAAAGCAATGAGTGGCTGGCCATTGAAATCCAGCTATGCTGCTGGTAGGGTGAATGATGTCAGTCAAGACCAGGGTTAACCTAGCTGTTTCTTCGAGTTAGGTATTCCCTACAGATTTTCTGTCGCCAGATTTAACACACGAATAATCCAATTAACTCAATGAACATTTAGGCGCTTATAGCAATTAGTATAATATAAAACCAAAATGTAATCAGCAAAACTAGAAGTTTTTTGTTCCCTCAGCTCTATAGTAAGGGTTATGTTTATCTGCCCCCCCCCCGACATAGTGCCTCTCCCTTGGGGAATAAGAAAAAATTCTAAAGCTTTGAAAAATTACCTTCTGCATAAACAGTCTTTGAAATTTTTATCGAAAGTATTTGAGGTAGGTGAATTAAAGACAAGTTGGGAACGAAATTGCCTTCTAAACTAGCTACAATAAGATCGGAACTTCTCACTTCACTAAAAAGTCATTTAATTTATTTTTATTTCAATTATTTACAGCCAATTTCCAATATCCATTTCCCATATTGAGACGGCCTTGACTGAAAAAATGACATGGTACGTAATTTAATTAAATAACTTAATTGATTTTTGTGACATTGTACAAGTACAAAGAAAAGAAGCATAGAGTTGGTTTTCTAACAAATAACCAATATTGTCTGCGAAAAACTAGAGTTAAGAGTGGGGGTCACGATGGAAGGTTTTCACAGCAGTAGCCATAGGAATAAATACAGCAAAACATATCCAGTGGTAAATGCACTTGCTACTATATTTAACAACAATAATGTATTGCACAAAGCGTTAACTACCACAATTAGCCCGTTTAAAATTAAACTTCTGATTACCATAAAAGCACAATTTACTGTCAGATTCCAAATAAGCAGCCTAATAAAGTCGAGTTTTTTTTGAAAAAAAAAAATTATTAGATGCTTCAATGAGAATATATATTTGGGCCTAGAGTAGAACAAGTAGTTCCCTCAGAGAAATGCGACGAAGGTAAAATACTCTGATTCTAAAAAGGTGATTTTGAACATTTAGTACAATACCAATTCCCTTCATATCGTCAATAAATAAGATCGTGGGATCATGTTGATTTCAAAGAGTAATAAAATACAAAGGACCCCTCCAATTACATCAAAGATTTGGATCCACTAATTACTTGAATTCCAATAGTATATAACAGACCTGTGGTATGAGCCTTCACAGGCCCATAATTCTTTTCAGCTTTACAAGAACTAGAATCCGGGGATCATCTTGGCTCCATAAAACTATTGTATTTTTCGGCATTTTATATAAATATCCAAACATTCCAGATGTACGCTCTCTTAACACGTTTCTGCAACCTGAGTAAAAGGCAACCACGTTTCTACATACTTGAATGTTCACTGGCATACTTATATATATCTACTACTACCACTAACAACTCACTGCAGCACCAAGCGGCTGAGATAAAAAGGCAAACAGGCACCTCCTTTATCCCAGTCTATTCAAAGCTTTCCTCTTTACAGCCTTCCAAGAAGTTGCAATTTCCCTTAATTCCTTCATTGGAATCCCAGTCCCCTTTCGCGGCAACCTACTTTTTGTTTGACCGATGAGAACGATCTTTAGCAATCTGTCATCGTTCATTCACAGGACAAGTCCTAATCATCTCAACCTCCCTCTCATGACATTTAGAAAGCAAGACTGAACCACATTTTTCGAATAACTTAATGTTTGAAATGCAGCCACTCAGACGACTACCCAAAAGAGACCGTGGACAATTCCCCTTGAAAACATATAACAAATCCTCTGCACTTTTTCGTAGCCCCGCCTTTCAGAGCCATGCTTCACCACTGCCATTACTGTGGCGTCCAATATTCTAATATTTGTTCGCAAATTTATTTTCTTATTCTTTCAGACTTTTTTTTAACTGCGCGAAAAACCCATGGGCCTTGGCATTTCTAATTTTGACATTTTCACTTCATCCGCCATCTTTACTTATAATACTACCCAAGTCAGTGAAGCTATCATCAGTCTTCAGTCTTCATCAGTCATTTCCTTACCCAACAGCACCACTTCATCCTCACTTATTCTCAGTCTAAGCGACTTAGTCTTCTTAACATTAATTTTCAAATCTATTCTTGTAAACTGAACTGCAAAATCCCCCCCCCCCCAAAAAAAAAAATTAGTTTTGTCAAGATTTTTATCCAGGGCACTCAAATCATAAGCATAATCTAGGAGCATAAGCAAGTCTAGGAGAGTTTCATTTTCCCACTTGATTCCATGCTCTCCTATAGCCTTGGACATGTTCCTTTGGACTAAGTTATCTGAATGATCAATATAATAGGGTTAGAACGCATGAAGTTAGAACACAGCCTTCCTTAACTCCTGATTTAATATGAAACCAGCTATTGACCTCATTTCCTATCTTAACCAAAGCAACGTTATTCTCGTATATAGCACTGATCACTTTAACATATTTAAATGGTATACCATACAAAAATAGGATTTTTGCGAAATACATATATGTACTTAAGTGTTTACTTGGAGAGAAAAATTAAAACGAAAACGAGCTTTTTAAGGAATATCCTAATTGAGCCTGCTTGGTCCAATTAACTTGTCTGCATCCGACCAGGTGAAATATTTTTCGGGAAAAAAAAATAAATAAAAAATATCAAGGTCTACCTCCCAGAAGGGTACTTCAATGTGTGCCTACCCAGCACAGCTACCCAGACAATACCCGGACAACAAGAAGTCCCTGGGACCTTCTTTATGAATGGAGACTTAGAACAATCCTGGGCCCATCTTGGTCACAACATGGTTTTCAGCACTTGTCGATGCTCCTATCAACAAGAGTCAAAATTCTGCACAGAAAATCTCAAACCTAATGCCTCCGACTCATTATATATTCATGCCTATAAATATTATGTTACAGGGAGGAGGTAGCCCATAGTAGATAAATTAGCTAGGAAGAGGTTTTTCAGCCTGAAAACACGCAGCATCAGACTGACTACGAAGCGTAGATTCTCGAAGGAGCTCTCCCTCCACCGCAAATCTCTCGTTGATAGCTATTCCGCCCGTGCAAAACAGGATCGAAATTTTCTTTTCAAGTTTGTATCTTTGGCAAAGCCTACCCCTCTGCTGTTGCCGTCTGAAATCCCTGTCGAGGACTGGCATTCTTATTATGCGAGTGAATTTGCTGCTCCTAACCCCCAGCTTGAAGACATGTACGAGAGATAATTGGATGAGTTCCTTGATAAGCTTCCGCACGGTGATTTTGTTGTCAGTTTAGAGTCGGTTATTCAAGCAATTCGTCGGTTGAAAAATAAGTCTTCTTGCGGAATTGACCGTGTTAGCGCAATCCATATTAAACATCGTGGTTCGGTTCTCGCTATTGCATCTTTCGCTTTTTATGCAGATGATCTTCACGCAAGGTGTTGTTCCCTCCTCCTTCTGCGTAGGGGATCTTACCCCCATTCCGAAGAAAGAGAAAAGTGACATCAAATTCTCGTCTTTCCGCCCCATTACAGTCGCCACATCTTCATGTAAACTATTCGAGCTTCTATTCATTAATGAACTGGAAACTAAGTGCTACACACCGCCACGTCAATTCGGATTTAAGCGCCGCACTGGTTGTGCCGATGCCTTGACAACTGTAGTGAATGTGCTACTCGATGCGGATTTTTCTGGAGAGAGCATAGCCTTAGCTAGTCATCACATCAGCCGTGCCTTCGGTTCACTCATACACGCTGCAATGTTATTAAAAGCTTCACAACGAGGTCTGAATCCCCGCATAGTTCGATCCCTACGTGATTTGTACTTGAGGCTGTCCATTCGCCTAAAGCTTCCTCTCGACAAAAATTTGCCTCCCCGGCTTCATGAAAAATTGATCCCCGTTTTGAAAGGTGCCCGCCAGGGAGCTGTCTCCTCCCCTCATTTGTTCAATAATTATGTTCTTCAAGCACAAGATAAATGCCCAACCTCATGCATTCTTTCCTCTATAGACACCTCCTTGGTATGCTACGCCGACGACGTCTTGAACTTAAGTAGAACATTGCAAAAAGCTTCTGACATTTTTGAAACGCTTAAAACCGAATATCTAAAACTTGGCCTCAGTTTTAACACTGAAAAAACCGAGATAGTTCTCTTCAATTGGCAAAAAACACCACACGTGCCTTCACTGCTTTTTGGTGAAACTCTCGTGAATACTGCTGACCACATAAATTACTTCGGAGTCCCTATTGGCTCGTCTCCAAGGCAGACACGTCTTCTACTGATCAAACACCTCAATCGACGAATCTCCGGCTCATATGCTTCCATAGTCTCTGCTAAATTCTGTTTTAGCCGGCCCCTCCTTGCCAGCCTATACAACGCTACTGTTTTACCTCATATTCTGTACCTGGCACCATTTTGGAAACTATTCTCGAAGGCTGAACTGTCTAAAATCCGTGCGCTTTTCTCCCGTTTTGCTAAATAGCTCCTACGTTTTCCTCCCTGGTACAGAAACTCAATCCTCATTAAAAAGTATCACATAACCGACCCTCATGTTGCAGTTGAAAACTTAATCAAAAGACACAATATTAAAGTAGTAGATCACGATTGGTATAATCTCCTTTTACAATAGATCTGTTTTCGTTTTATTCATTTTAGTGCTATTTTGTTTGCCCTTTTATTAGTTGAGTCTCTTTCTAGTTATGTCTCTTCTGATATGTTCTTATATATTTTCTTATATTTATATGTTCGTGCTCCGTCTTTTTCATTTCGTATGATTGACGGGTTTTCAAATAAATAAATAAATAAATAAATAGTAGAAACCTGTATTATACTCTTTTTTTCATGAAACTCTTCCGTCTTGGCAAATACTTCAATCTTTGTATGGCTAGAAGGTAAATAACTTTGTTTACCTATTTCTAATTATACTTGTTAATTATATTTGTTTATAATTATAATTATATTATATTATTATTATATATTATAATTTATATATATTATTATATATAATATAATACATTAATATATTTTATATATATATATATATATATATATATATATATATATATATATATATATATATATATATATATATATATGTATATATATATATATATATATATATATATATATATGTATATATATATATATATATATATATATATATATATATATATATATATATATATATGTATATATATGTATATATATATTATATTATCATTATATATATATTATATTATTATATAATCATAATATATTAATATTATTATACTAATCATAATTATTTCCAAACTTGAAATAAAGTAACATGTATGTTTTGTTCTTTATTTTTTTATTAATACCAAATACGGTAAGCTTTCAAGCTTGTCGCATATGCACTGGCTTTGTACTGATTAATTACAAGAAATTTACGTACTCTTAAAACGACGACACAATCAATTTTCTAATTATATACTTTAACATAGTTGAAACAAAAATAGAGAAATAGTTGAAAGAAAAAAGTAAGATGAAAAGCTAAAAACTAATAAGTTAAAAAACAAAACGCATGTTTTGTTTTCAAAAAACAAAACATGCTTCTCTTACAACTCGTTTAACTCGTTTACTCTTAAAACGACGACACACTCAATTTTCTAATTATATACTTTAACATAGTTGAAACAAAAATAGAGAAATAGTTGAAAGAAAAAAGAAAGGTGAAAAGCTAAAAAATAATAAGTTAAAAAACAAAACGCATGTTTATTTTCAAAAAAAAAAAAGAAAAAAAAGCAGAACAAAAATAAATCTAGTTAAGAAAGAAAGAAGGAACAAAAACCAACCTTTTCTTGGGCTTTAGACGCATTTGAAATGAAGAGTAGGTCGTTTATGATGTAATAGCCTCCACGTGGTGTAGGACAAATGACAAAAAATCTTGTAAATGACCGAATAACACTTTTGGAGTCAGTCTCTTCTCTAAAGACGCCTTTCAAATTGATTGACATCAAAGTGTCCTAAAAATACAACATTGATATTATCCATAAGCTTCCAGTGGCCAATGGACCAAGAAGCTTAAAACCCTACTGGACTTGACTGTTATCATTATATATTTTTTTTTATTTTTTTTACACTTGAACCGAAGAAATTGAGAGACATTAAAACTTAAAATGGACAGAAATCGCTCGGCAATGAGGCGGACTGCCCTCTCCTGACCCCCCCCTTTTTGCACTTAAGTTTTCTAGTGGTATACAAATGCTTCTTTTTCCATATCCATGGTCCGTGTGGTTAAGTGGCCGTTCTTAAAGAGTTGGTATAAAGTCAAACTTGAGCAGCATAAAAGTGGGGGGGGGGTCAGGAGGGGGTCACAATTAATGATAAGGAAAGAGAGAGATGGGCAGAAAATTTTGAGAATGTGCTAGGCCGGGATAGAGTTGTAGGAAAAGATGTATAGGAAAATAAAAAACCTTGTAACACCACGGATGTAAAGCAAGATTTATTTTCGGAGGAAGAATTAGTGACAGTACCAAAGGGAAAACAAATAAAAAGGTATCAGGTGCTTATAGTGTGCTACATGAGTTTCTTAGTTATGGTGGCTATGAAGTTACAAATAAGTTACTGAACATTATTAAGTAGACTTTTGAAGAAGAGGAAGTACCTAACGAGTTTAGAAAAACCCTAATTAATCCCATGTACAAAAAAGATGATAAGAGTGAGTGTGGTAATTGTAGAGGCCATTAACCTGGTTTTCATAGGTAGCAAATTACTACTACTACTAACAACTCACCGCCGAATCAAGCCGCCTGAGGCCAACACAGCTACGCACGCTCCCCCTCTATCCCAATCTATTCAAAGCCTCACTCCTTACACCCTCCCAGGAAGTCCATTTCCCTTAAACCATTCTTTATATTCTCCATTTGTATGATGATACTTTTTATAGACTTCCAGATGCCGTAGAAAAACTTATAAGAAAAGAGCAGGGTGGTTTTAGGAGGGGTAAAGGACGTGTCGACCAAATTTTCACTCTTAGGTTAAGAATTGATAAATACCCTAGCTATCAAACACCTGTAGTCCTCAGTTTAATAGATTATGAGCAAGCAGCTGATTCATCCTATAGAAGAGCTTTAGCCAAGGTCTTATCCTTGTATGGTATACCAGACAAATACATTAAAGTGATTAGTGTTACGTACGAGAATAACGCTGATTAAGGTAGGAAATTTGGTTAGCAGCTGGTTTTGTATCAAACCAGGAATTAAGCAGTGTTGATCATTTTGATCAACATCAAATGAAGTGGATTATTTTGATGGACTTCGTCATAAGGAGCACACGAAAGGCAATGGAAGAACAAAAAGCTTCCCTAGACTTAGGTTATGCTTATGATTTAAGCATCCTAGATGAAAGCAAGAGCAAAACGAAGGAACTTTTTTAAGTTTTACGAGTTCATGGTGCTAGAGCAGGTTTGAAAATTAATTTTAAGAAGACTAGGAGTAAATGAGTACGAAAATGTGACGCTGGGTAACAAAACTATTGATTAATTGGACAATATATATATATATATATCTTTATTTTGATAGTATTTTATATTGTTTAAAAGACAACAATGACACGTTTTTGCATATGACGATGGCGACTGTTATTCAAGTCTTATGTTCAATATTATTGGTATATTGTCATTTAATAATGATAGGAAAATATTGTTCTTTCTCTCTATCTATGTATCTGCACTCTTGCCTGTACAGAAAAACGAAATAAAAAAAATGAAGAAAAGAGAAAGAAAGAAAGATAATTTACAGCCAATGTATGAGGGAGACGAGGAATATACTTCTAAAAGACTCTTGCCAAGCTTTAGTGCTAAAAAAAAATACATATAAGCCATTTAAGAAAAATAGTTTGCAAGTAGCCCTAATGGAAGCGAAAAGTGTTTGCTAGCAGCGATATATATATATATATATATATATATATATATATATATATATATATATATATATATATATATATATATATATATATATATATATATATATATATATATATATATCGAACGCATGTCTGTCTGTGCGAAAAACCTCTATGCACTAATACTGTTCATCGGCTCACCAAGAAACTTTTAGAAGCTGCTGAGTACGCTTTTACAAAAGTTTTGGGTAGAAATCCCCTTCCCCGGCCCTCTTGACAATTTTCACGCTGACTGAAAATAGAGACCCCCTGAACCAAAATACTCGACAGCTACTTTTGTTTACATTATTCAACATTTCTGGATAAAAATCATCTAACAAAGCTCGGGTAAGAAAACAATCCTAATCGAATTTTTCAAATACTTTCAAATTTAAAAATACAAATGGTATTTTGCTGGTGGAAAAATTTTCAAGGCGGGATATTTCGGGGTATTATTCTCTGCAGAAGAGAAGTTTTACACAAGGGGAGGATTCATCCACGATAGAAAAAATTTCAAATACACATAATTCAAACATGCGATCAATATTAATAAACAGAGGAGGAGGGGATTTTCTGCGGGTGAAGTGGGAATTCTCCTTTTTTTTCTGGATCGCAACAACGCATGATGTGTGGATTGCAATAGCTTAGTGTAGAATAGATCAGATTAGAATAACCATAAATTACATACAGTTACAATAGTAACATCATAACGGAATGACTCTGGGTCATGTACTGATTTAGGCAGAGTCTCGAGCAGTTTAATTGTCTCTGATCTTCCACGTCGAACTTTTTTTGATCGGACGCTCGACTCTTTGATTCTCATCAAATTTCTTGATTCCATAAAATAGGCACCCAATCTGCAATTTAAAATAATTTTTAGATGAAAACATATTTCTTTACAGAGAAACTGAAATCAAAAACAAATTGTAACTTATTTTGGATATGCAACTAACTCAAACTAATGATTTGTTGTCCAAAGATTTAGTCTCCTTTTTTTTCTTTTTTTTTTAATAAAACTGAAAATGAGACGAAAGATTGAAATCAATAGGAGAAAGAGGGGAAATGAGAGGGAGAGAGAGAGAGAGAAAGAGCAAGATAGAGTGCCAAGTGTAGCCAAAATAGACCAAAGCTGTGAGTTTTTGGATCGCTAGCCACTCCTCGACGGGAAAGGCGTTAAGATGTAGGACACAGATTTAAACCGTATTCTCCAGAATTTCCAAGCACGACTCCATCTATCGTGCTCCCACAAGATTTTTGTGGCATTTAATCAGATCCTTTGTCAGCTTTATTCATTGCCATTTATCAATCACTAAAAAATAAAATCATTTATTTTTGTTTTCCTTCTATATTATTATTAGCTAATAACTCAACACCTTCTGGATTACAACAGTCAAGCTGTTGCAGTAGATTATCCAGAAAAAGAGACCTTTCCAAAATTTTAGCTTTAGCGCTTGAAGTACAATACCGACCAAATAAACAATCCTAAAAACACGGCTATGACTTTGAATATAGGAACTGTGATTCTAAATGTTCAAAAGAACCCGTCAAAATTAAGAACCTTCAGATCTAATCTTCAAATACTTGCATTAGTATAATTTTAGGCTAAGTATAATTTGTACGACCCTTTAATGATTGTAATGAGACGAAAGCACCGGTTTGCTCCATCACTTGATCATAAGCAGTCTTTTTCAAGTTATTAGCCAGCGTCTTTGAATGTATTGTTTATTCATATTTTTTTATTTTCTGTTAAATTTGTGTGTCATTCGTTTGTGTACTTTTTATTATCTTTTCATACTTCATTGTGTGACATTTCATGTTTAGTTGTAACGGGCAATAAAATTATTTATTAATCAGTTAATGCAGTTACAGGTACCTAAAATAATGATTTTGACTTAGAGCGTAGAAACTGTTTCTCAAAGTCCATTAAAATCCAAAAAGTGTATTCCAGTGCACATAACAAATATTTAGAGAATTTGTAAATAAACAATTTTGCCATTTAACTTTTAATTGTTCCAAAGTAGATATTACCAGTGAACACCTATCAGCCACCTAAGAGCCCCTCAAGCAACAGGGTACTCGATGAAGAGGTTAGGGGTTTGACCCCCCCCCCGAAATGTTCGTTCAACTCTTCTTTTTTTATAAGAAAAAGTGGTACCAGATGCAGTTTTTGGGGATTAAAAGTGATTGCGTAACCAGTTGATAACTTACCAGTTAGCAGTGTGATGACACACGAAATTGAAGTGTTAAATTAGAACTTCAGACACACACATATTGCCGGACACGTCTGGGAATTTATTGCCCCAATTTTTAATTCCCGAAAGTTGTGTATTTTATTACTTCTTGGAAATATCTTGAAATATGCAAAATTCACTGTCGAAGTAGCTTTTTCAAAACTCATCAAAGAAGCAAAATTGTAAAATATTTTTAAACGAGAAATAATCTTTCAGAGACAAAATGAATACCAATAATAACACTGAAAATATTCTCATTGGCCAATATTATTATCCAAAAAATCCTTCACTAATATAAATTATCTAGGCGGCGCAACTTTAGACTAAGCAACTGGCAACACTGCAGTACAGGTTCTTGTTTTAAAGAGAAGACAATAAAATTACTTGAATTGATTTTCTTCATTTTTGGGAAGGGGTCCCGCAGTCAGACTAAATAAGACATCTTCATGGTAAGCTTCGCTTAACTCACTTCTTCGACCCTGGTCGTAGAAACTGTAATACTGATTGACAAACGTATGTAAAACGTCGTTAACTCCTTCATTAACAAGGAACTTCGGCTGTGTGTCAGGCACCTTGAAACCATCGGGTTCAACATCAAACGTTACAGGCGCAGGTAAAACATCAGAATCCTTAAAGAAGAAATATAAAATAAAAAAGAAACCGTAAAATGTAGAAAAAGAAATGTATGATGAATATAAAAAAAGAAAAAGAAAATGATAAGCATCCTACCGCTCAAAGTTGTTCATTCATTGATACATTACACAACCAAACTTTTTCAGCTTAGCGTGAGACAAGACAAAGAGAAGTAAGAAATAGAGGGAATACGCATAATTCGGGCAACATACTTGCACATTAGGGGGTGGATGGGTGGGGGGTAAAGTATTTGGACAATGTGAAGTTAGAAAACAATTCTTACTACATAATATGCAGAATAATTGTACTTAACAAATTAGGCATAAAGAACCGCTATACTTTACCCCCCTCTTAATGTGCAAATATATAGACAAAATTTGTTTTCAAACTATTATATTTTTATCTTACTTTGATATATTTCACTAGGATTGATGGTCAGATAAACATTTTAGAAGAACATTAGATAGGGCGTGTATCATACAAGTGCCGAAACGTAAAAAAAAAATGTAAAAAAGAAACTAAAAATGTAAAATACACATACAAATGGAAAATTTTGCACAAAGGACATTAATGTGAACTTTTTTTCGCCATGTATTTGGGTGTTGCTAAATTTGTCAAAAATTTACTATGCAGTGGAGATTTGGTGGGTGAATTTGTAAAGATTGTCACAGATTATAAGGAAAGATTTTATAGGTTACGGAAGAAAGGTTGCAGATTTTTATTTTGATGTAAGATATAAAATATTTTTTTTAGCTAGATATTAATGTTATATGGCCTTGCTAAGGACTATTTGGCATTATTTTTTCGTAGCTGTTCCCTACGAGGCAGACGCAAGGAATGAATATATTCATCTGCCTATTGCAGGGCAATAATAAGCAAATTTTAGGTAAGAATAATTGCTAAAATAATCTTATTTATTTGAGGTATTATGAAGATGAATTTTTTTTTTGTTATTACGGATAGGAAGTGTAGTCGAGAATAAAAAAATATGAAGATTTTTGAAAGAGTGTGTCGTATCCAGAAAATTGAAAGAGAGATGTAAAAAAAAGACTTATCTTTCTCATCAAGTCGATCAAAAAACAATACCACAGATATTTTAATTTTACTGTTTAAAACCAGTTAACAACGTATTCAGCCAAAGTTTTTACACCAACAATAAAAATTAAGCTACAATAACGTAACACTAGAATACAAAGATAACCCTAAGCTTGATTTTAGCTCAAACAAAGGTGGAGAGAGAGAGAGGAGAGACAGAGAGGGGGGGGGAGAATGAAAGAGAGGGAGAGAGAATGAAAGAAAGGGAGAAAGAATGAAAGAGAGGGAGAAAGGAGAGAGAGAATGAAAGAGGGGGGGGGAGAAAGAACGAAAGAGAGGAGATAGGAAAATACAGAACAATTGAAAGAGGAATAGAGAGGGAGAAAGATGAGAAAACAGCTTACCAATACAACCACCTTGGGGAAGAACCGCCGAATTTCTCTGCGAAGAAAAATATTAATCTCCAATTCCATCCTAGAGGCCTGAAAAAGCTTCTAGAAAAAGAGCTGGAGAACAATTAATGACATATAAAAACACTTCTATTTAATATTAGAAAGATTGCGTATTAAAACGCACTGAAGACAATCGTCACAGAATTTCGTCACAGATGGTCGCGAAATCATGGAGACTTTCGAAGGGTTTACCCATACATGAGTCCCTGACGTATGACCTGGTCTCTTTAATGCATATGTACAATAATTATAGGAATTATTGGCAAGAAAACCGTAATATAAAATAAAAAAGAGGGAAGAAAGGAAAAAAGGGAAAATAACTTTTTGTTGAAGAAATCATTTTTGATGAAATTAGCTCACTATTAATAACTCTGAATAATACCTTTTCAGTAGGAATAACACCATCAAGCGAGCATAAAAATATCTCATTTTTACACGTCTAGAAAAATAATTTACTGCATTATATTTTAACACATAATTCCTGCGCAAACGCCTACATGAAGAGTTTGTTTTCTTAAGATTTTCTCGTGTTGAATAATGATGCAAGAACACTCACAATCAGAGTAGATTTCATAATTTAATCGAAACCGGTTACACAAAACACAAGCACACGAAGAGAAACAAGTTTGTCACAAAAAAAGCCCATAACGGCAACTATTTGAAAATATATGGTTGCATTATATATCTAATATAGTTGCACACTATATATGTTTGAAAAATTTATTTCAGTATGCATGTTCTGTAAACTTTGGGAATTTGCTACAAAAAGGCGAATTATATGAAATATCATAAAACAATATGTGGAATTTGAATGGCAACAGCTGAATCCTCGTGTATATACCAGATTTTAAATATAAGAACCTGAGGCGTTCAACGCTTAATATTACTACTAACAACTCGCTGCGACACCAAGCCACCCAAGGCCAAAAAACTACGCACGCTCATCCTCCGTCACAATCTATTCAAATCCTTTCTCGTTACACCCTTCCCAAGAAGTTCCGATTTCCCTTAAATGTTTCCTTAGAACTTCTTCCCACCCATTCGGGGACGACCGGCTTTTCGTTTGGCTCTAGACGGTTGGCCGATAAGGACAATCTGTCACCCTTCATCCACAAAACATGTCCTAGCATCCTCATTCTTTCGCTTAGAACCTGATTTAAATGCTATGAATGCCATTATAAACAGTCATATTCGACGGTCATTAGCTTCTTTACAGTATATTTTGAACAAAATAATTATTAAAGCTAAGTTTAGAAGATAATCTTTCACCACAGAATCGAAAGGTATCAAAAGATGTTTGGATGATGCTTTGGAACCTAGAATGAAAAAAAGAATTAAACGAGAACATAACTATATCCCGTCACAGACAAATAATGACATTCCATTTTATATCTGTTGTTGAGGCTTAAAGGCTCGGAGAATGAATTTGGGGCCTCTATACTGCAGGAGACAGTATATAATGAAAATTGTTTACCGACACACAATAAAAGCTATTGGTCAATGGCTCCTTAGAAATTTTCACTACAATTTTGTTTTGCGGGGTCACAAGTCGCTCAATGGACGTAGACTGGGGTGTCATGCGCTAGAATTATTGGAAAGTAAAAGCACATCCAGGAATTCTAGAATATTTTATGTTTATTTATTAGGCTTTAATATCATATCTAATCCCATGGAACTAAACATAATCCGAAATTACTAACATTTTCACTGCTCTGAAATTACTATACTCAGTAAATCAGTGAATGTAAAATGTGACTGATCACGATGAGAGAAATTTCTCCCTTAGCTTAATTATTTCGTTGTTTTTGGTTTACTAAAGGTTTAATAAAATTACTACAAAATTAAAAGTATCGGTGATATGAGCAAGGCTGTATCCAGGATTCTTGTTGGGGGAGGGGGAAGAGCAAAAATAAAACTTTACGAAACACATCTAAAGCTGTTTATATGCCTTTTTGTTACTTTCGTACGAGTCACACAAATTTAGGGGGGAGAGGGGTGCAAATCTAGTACCCCTCTGGATACTGCCCTGGAGATGAGGCCCACCAACAGATAATATGAAAACTATTTGGATAGTGTTCATAGCGTAGGAAGTGCCAGTTTCTTTGAAGCACGAAAATAAATTAGTCAATTCGTTCTTGGATGCTCATTGGAGAGAACGTTTTTTTTTTTTTTTTTTTTTTTTTTTTTTTTTTAGCAAAAGACAGGTACATATATTTTGTTGCGGATATTGAAAGCAGCCAATAGGTTTTACGAAAAGGTCATGGTTTTTATACACAGTTGGGTAAGCAAATCCTGTTATGTTCCACAGTTCGAGGATCGAGTTGGACCTTACAGGAGAACTTTCTCTCTATCTGGAGTAGGGAGGGGGGGGGGGGTACTGACCTTGCGGTTTTGTGAAAGAGGAAAAAATATTTTTCCGGTTCCCACGAAACAAAACACACTATGGTTTTAAATATAATATACACAGGATCTTACTGAGACAAGATCCAAAATGCCTTCAGAGACCCTTTCAAGTCAGGAACATGCATTTTAATTTATTATTATTATTTTTTAATTGTAAATCTTTTCTTTAAAATACAAAATTCACAATAGCAATCGTTTCGTATTCTCAGAATTTACGACAGATCTCTAGTTTGAATCAAAATTGGTCTAGGCAGAGAAATTTTTCAGGATAATAAGAAATGTGATTCCTTCTTGAATTTATTTTAATAGCTGGAGTAAAAAAAAATTCACTCCAACCACCTACAGGCTTATAACTATAAAAAAAATTGGCCTCTTTTTTCTCTTTCTTTTCTTTCTTCTTATATATATAGAGAGAACAAATTTATTAGATGACCAGAAATGAACAAAAAATATAAAGATGGTTAGCCATTAAGCTCTAGGGAGCATGTGTGACTAATATGCGCAATTCGACAAAGCAACAAACAAAGAACAAGGAGATGAAAAAAAAACAAACGAAAAATAACCTGAAAAAACACAGGGTTATATAATTATTGTAATCCTAATAAGCATAGCAAATCTGTGAACCAAATTACATGACCTAGCACATTTTCTTAATATTATTTTTAAAGTCTAACGGTCAACAGCACTTCGCTCGGAACATCGGACTGCGTTTTGGGACCCACCCTGAAAGTATATACTGACCCACCCTGATATATACTTATACGTTTGTATTATTAACCTCTCAGCTGAGAGAAAAAATGCCGTCTGGGGAGGGGTGGTATACGCCAACAACATTTTTTGACTGCACAAATATTTTGGATCTTAAATATTATTTCAGATTATTCATTATCTTGATGAGTATTCATTGCCAAAAATAAATTCTAGTTAATAATTAATAATAAGTTCTAATTAATAAATCAGTTCTAATCCAGAACCGGAAACAACCCGGAAAGACCGGAAACGTCCAAACAACCCGGAAAGGGGTGATCTTGAAAGCAACGAACGACCTTACATGGCCAAACGCAATTTCTGAATATTAATTTTAAAGTCTAACGGTCAACAGCACTTCGCTCGGAATGACGGACTCCGTTTTGGGACCCACCCTGGAGGCAAAAAGAAAATTCCCTGGAGGCATTCTGAGAATATAATCACCCTGTCTCGTATTATAACAATGAATGACAGTACAAAATACAAATATATTGGCAAACACATTCCAATATTGTTATTCAAGATTTGATGCATAAATAAAAGTAATATGAAATATCAATATAAATTTGGTATGGCAACGGTAAGCCAGAACATGAACACTTTTATCATCAAACACTCCAAGAAAGTGAGGTTTAATTTATTTTTCTATTAATGAAAAAAAGGCCATTTGTCCAATCAGCTTTCAATTCTAAAGCACTGGCTACATCAACCACCCATTCCCTTATAATTAAAACCTCCTCAGGTTTTACCAGTTTGGTCATAACCCTTTTTGACCTATTAAAAATACCTAAGGCAGACCGAGAATTATAGCCAGAAATTCATTTTTGACCGTGATAGAGAGCATTCTTGACCTTCTGAACAGGCATAAGAGAATTCTAGACTTTGGAATTGAAATCCAATATAAGTCTAGTTACCAGCCTATTGCTATTGGTGAGCCTTAAAACTTCATTAACACGAAGTACTAATTATGTAATCAAAACTTTCAGGGTTACCTACTCGTTTTCTTTGAATTTTACCTGCGATACGTATCGTTCCCTTTTTCTTTCAATCTCGTTGCAATGGGATTACCATCTAGGATAAGACTCTCCAATGGCAGCCCCTTCAGTTTTGCAAAAACGTTCAAACTCTGTATCTATAAAAAAAGAAAAGGTAAACATGGTAAATATAATAGGCTTCGGTTAAAACAAAAACTTCGCTTGAGGAACAAAAACACGGCAGTATTTTGTTCCTACCTTTCAAGATATATTTCTTTAATGCCGCCATGATGTTAACCAATAAAATGATAAACCTAGAGGGGAAGGAGAACTCCACCCGCACACTCCTCCTTCTGTAATTGTTCAGAACTCCCCTAAACCCTAACCCAAAAAGTTCCAATTTTTAAAAAATCCTTTCTTATGACATCTTTCCACTCAATTCAAGGACCAGTCTCAGTATTATAGAAATTTTCCGTTCAAGGACCAGTATCAGTATTATGATAGGAAATTTTCCGAATGTGAAAAGGATGTTAGGAAAACATGATATATTATTTATTCTGTTCTTAGACCTATTCCACCTTCGCCTTCAGTTCCAATAACGCTGATTACCGATGGTAAAACTGTACAAGGAGAGCTGGACATAATATGTACAAGACATAAGCTCAGCTGGAGCTTATGTTTTAATTTACTAATAAAGGAAAGACGACTGATTCCTCTGCAACTTCTCGTTGCGACTTCAGAGCCAATCCTGGATCCTCATGTTTAAAGTCTATGGGTCTTGAACTCGGTTTCAGAGTTTGAGGTAGCTCCTATCGTGAATACTCTTAAAAGGTCATCGTCTTCAAGGCCAGAGAGAATTCCTACAAGTCTTATTCATGCCACTCTACCTGCTATTCTGTCACCATTGGCTAAGCTTGTCAACCGTCTTTCAAGGTAGGAATTTTCCCTGAATCTCTCAAGCAAGCTAAGGTTATAGTCCTGTATAAAGGTGGGATTCGGAGTGATCTTGCTAATTATAGACCAATATCTCTTCAATATGTTTTCAGCAAATTTTTGAGAAGGCTATGTTTACCAGGCTTCTTAATTTCCTGGATGAAAAAGAATTTTTGCATGATTTCTAATTCGGATTCCCAGCTAATCACTCTACAAAGCATACGCAATTCTCTAGAATTTCATTCATTCGGCAATAGAGTAGTCTTATCTTAGCAGCTTTATTTTTGGATGTACGTAAAGCTTTTGATTCAAATACTTTCTCTTAGTTTGAATCATATCTGTCTGGTAGACTTATTTCAATTGCTAATGGGAAGACTGACCCTTGGGAAGACGGAATGTGATATCAGGTCTAACTTTCTGGCAATACTCGAGAGAGTAATTTCATGGTTTGAGGGAAATTACTTGGCCTATAATGTTGCTAAGTCACATTTTCTTATTTTTTTCTCGAATTGGTATAGCTTTCCCACAGCTTACACACCTTCAGATGTCACAAGGCTCCTTGTGCGGATGAGAGAATCGGGAGGTCTGGTTTCTTGGTATCCTGCTTAATAAGAACCTTTCGTTTAGACACCATATAGCCATTATTAAGGTTAGGATCTCACAGATTTTGGCATCCTTCGAAAACTCGGACACAAATTACCTGGATCTATTCTGAAGCTAATTTTTTTCTGCCTTGTCCAATCATATGTTTTGTATTGCCCCATTGTATGGATGTCTACTTTTACTTCTACACTGCGGTCAATTTCTGTCATGCTTAATAAAGCACGACGTCTGGTTATGGGCACTAACCGTTTCTCGCCAAAACCACTCCTAAACATAGTTTATTTACATTCTTTCTTTTGCTTCTTTTGTCTGTCATCAGTTTCATAGCATCCTTCCGAATCTCTTCAAAAAGCAACTGAGTCTATTCCTGATTCAGCTCCATAGTCTTCGTCCTTCACATATTATCTCGTTCCTCCTACCCCTACTATACGGCCAGATTTCTGTCCCCTCATTGCTATTCAGCAGGTCTATACTTTCCTACCTTTTTGAGTACAGAGATTGAGATTTTTAAAACGAATTCTTAAGGACCATTAACTTAAGAATCAAAACGAATAGCCTTTGATTTTATTTCTTTTTTTCTTTTCCTCTCTAGAGTTGATGTCTGAGTGTTTATTTCACGATATAAATGGTGGTCTTCTCGGTAATCTTACACGGTGTTTGGTGACACCGTATCTCTTCTTTTTTGGTCGTTGTTTATATCATTTTTTTTATCCGCCTTGTATCCCTGGCCATGGAGCCTTTCGAGGGGGAATATGAGTATTGTGATTCTAAAATGTAATTCTAGGTGAATTATGAATAAACGCTGAATTCAGGCAAATTATCTAATGACATGACCAGCTCTACTTTTTTTTTTATCTGGAAGCCTTTAAAGTTGACCCCCCTTTATATCCGTCGTGATAAACTGTGCATGAAATTTAGCTCAACCCTCCTCCTCCATCTACAAGAACTTCCTTTGATGTATGTGTTTTCTGCTTCTATTAGCATTTTTATGGGTTACTCCGCATATTATACAATTGTATAGTTTGGGTGAAAAAAATAATAACATAGCTAACCCAAAATAGGAATGGGTAACAAATTTGACTGCCTCTCAGGGGCACCCTTTTTACTACTAACCCTATTTAGAAATTATCACCGTACAACATGACAATACATGACAAATAATTTAGTCCAAAATTCAGACTAATAGTCCGAACAAAATTCGGACAAATTCGGACTGTAGTCTTAAACCATACTATTGTCTGAAATATGACTGCATCATCGTTACAAGTGTTAGTGGCAAACTAATTCTAGTAGCAGCCCATAGTGGCCACGCTTGTATTCAGAATGTGGCCACGTCCGAGACGTGATTAATCATCCTATCTGCATAACGAGTATTCACCAACGAAAAAAGATATCGCCTTTTAACATTTTTTCAAGCACGGTATCAAAGAGAAACGCCCGAAGATGTTGACATCCACAAACGGATGCTTTGTTAAATTTGACACTCTGATTCAATGTTCCAAATTAAAAGTACACCATCTTCCCAACAGTTGTAGTGCCTATTTCTCCTTTCTCTTCTCTTTAAAAGAAAGGGAAACATTTAAACAAACCAATATTTTTTTACTACAGTAAGATGAGATAAGACACTTGGCTTTAAAGTTTTATTAAATAAAAAAAAGTTTTTTAACTGAAAGTAAGGAGCGACATTAAAACTTTAAACAAACAGAAACTATTTTGCACATGAAAGAGGCTGTCCCCTCTTCAACGCCCCACTCTTAAAGCTAGAGATTTTTATTGCTTTAAAAAGTAGAGTTATAAGAAAGAGTCAAACTTTAGCGTAAAGAGCGGAGCGTTGAGGAGGGGACAGTCCCTTTCATATACGAAGAGAGAGAGAGAGAGAGAGGAAGAGAGAGAGAGAGAGAGAGAGGAAGAGAGAGAGAGAGAGAGAGGAAGAGAGAGAGAGAGAGAGAGAGAGAGGAAGAGAGAGAGAGGAAGAGAGAGAGAGAGAGAGAGAGAGAGAAAGAAAGAGAAAGAGAGAAGACTCACCCTATTATTTGAAACGTTCAAAGCTTTTACTTCCACAGATTTGTCTACTAGTATCTCCACATTATCCAGGTTTTGAAGCTTATTGTCACTCAAGTCCAAGTTTTTTAAGTCTTTAGTGTTCTCTGTTATGATTCGCATAACTTCTTTCATATTCATAGGACGTGATAAAGGAATGTAGTATTCATGACATAAAGCTAGAAGAAAAAAGAAACCAGTAGAAGTAGGCAAGACGAATAAACACTTGACACTTGGACACGACTCATTGCAAACCCCAAAATCAATGATTAAGAATAATTTATAAATGACACCAATAAGTGCTCCATTTAAATATAGTGGTAGAAAGAAAAAATTATAAAACAACACAGTATATTTGCACTAAAAGGAACTCTTGGCCATTTCCCTGCGATATTCTAGTGGTCTTCAACCACTGAAGAGAAAACGACGCATCAGTATGACCCAGGCAAGAATATGCCAATTTTTTCGGGTTTTCAAGGTAGGGGCTCAAAAACCTTCGGTTGTTGGTTTTTGACAATGGCAATTCTAATGGCAGGCTTCTCATTTGGACTGGGAAGTATTTTCAGTGGGATTTAAAACATTTTCCAAAATTATTAAAAAATTCTTTTTGTGATTACTTCTTAATATTAAGCGCAAACTAGATAATATTCATTGTTCATGATCAGCTTCAAGTGGACATTCTTTCACATTAAGTCATTTTTCTTAATATACAATTTGCAATCTTTTTTAGGAGTTTGCGACCAAGATAAATATTCAGATTATTTGTTAGGCATATCCATTCAACAGAAAAATGATGGTATTGAGAAATCGATACACCTTTCATTCTGCCATGAGCTGTACAAACTCGAAAGCCTTTTGAACAACACAATTACTCCAAGACAAAAGAGACTGTAACAACAATGCCCAGGTATAGTTAAAGCCCATAAGCAGTCATTAACCATGGGTAGAGGGAGGTAGCAATTCCGGCATACGAACATAAATTAGAAAGCAACAGTTTTGGTTATATCTATCACCCAAAATACTAGTTTATAAAAAAGTAAAAGATGCTCCCGTATATCAGCTGTAGAGTCCACAAAGAGAGACACATTGATTATCATTTCACTTCTTTTTCAAGCAAGATAAATTATATTGAAATTGTCTCTTAATTCAATTGAGAAACAACATTCACAAAATCTGTATATGAGTCATAACATTACAGGATATCTATTGTTTTCTATAGCCTCTATTTAAATTTCTAGACAAAAAAGCTGAAGAAAGCATTATATCTCAGAGACTAGCTTTCATTACGAGCCCTTTTCTGGATTTTAAACCGAGCCCTATGTTCAATTGGCAAAAGTGAAAAATCTGTAAACATTGACAGAAAATTAATAACGGAACATATTAAAGTATAATAGGGGCTTAATTTGATGTAATTTAATAGATATAATAGGAATTTAAATATAATAGGGGCTTAAGTGTATAAGCAGAAAACATAGTATAAAGAAGTAAATAAGTAGAAACAAGTATATAAGTAGAAAACATAAGAGAAATGACAGAAAATAAAGACGGAACATATTAAAACCATAATTATGCTTACAAACTGAAAACAGTGGTCACAATATTAAACACTGGATGATGAATTCAAGGACTTTACCAAAAAAACTATAAGTTCCTAGACTTTCCCATATTTTGAATTTTCCCTACTTTTATAGGTTTCCGCTAGTCTGCTAAAATAAAAGTGAGTGAGACGATGAAAATAAGGCAATTATCAAATAGTGTTAACCAATCGGTAACCTCACCTTAATTTAGGGTAGCCATTTTTTTATGGGCAATTAATCAACACTTTCGGCTCACAAGCTTAGATAAACTGGGTCTAAATTAACCCAAAAGATAGTAAACCAGTGAGATTAATTACCGATAAGGTCGTATTCAGGGGGGTAGGGGGTTTGATCTCCACCCCAAAATGTCAAAAACGTAACAAAAAATTAAATATAAATAAATTTTTTATGCGTTTTTTGTAACCCTCCCCCCGAAAATAT
The DNA here is from genome assembly GCF_032884065.1 of Artemia franciscana. Taxonomy (NCBI): domain Eukaryota; kingdom Metazoa; phylum Arthropoda; class Branchiopoda; order Anostraca; family Artemiidae; genus Artemia; species Artemia franciscana. The sequence goes on along the minus strand of NC_088881.1, from coordinate 935,489 downwards.
CCCCCCCCACCCCACTAAAAAAAAAAATCCTGGATACGGCTGATTTTTAAGGAGTAACAAGACTTTCCAAATAAAAAGAAAACAGGTAGGGGTGAAGGGATAAAACACGGTTTCATCATGAAAGAGGCAATGAACAAAACGGAACTTACACTCGTCATAATGGAAATTCGACAGATCCAGAGACTGGGTAAGTGGATCATAACGCCGCTCGAGAACCTGTCTCAATTTTATTTGCACTCTTTCGTCCACAGGGATATTTTGGATGGGCATGCGCCTGGTCTCACCAAATTCAATCTATAAAGAAATAGAAAAGAAATAACAGAACTATTAGGGAAAAAAGTAATCTTTTTCCTATTTTGTCCACAACTTTTCGTTTGTGCGACAGTGCTGAAGCAACCAAAAAAGCGCAAGTGAGACAACTGGCAATCCTGAGAGATTTATATTTCATGGTTATACTAACAAGCATCGCTTGTAGAACTCAATACCCTGACGACGCTTACGTCTTCTTAAACAAACAAAAAAACAATTAGAGGAATAATCAGAGGAATTTCATTTTCAAACAACATTAGTCACTTAAACAGATTAATCTTACCCCTTTGGAGATAAAATATTCACTAATGCTTTTGTATCTGCTGAATTCAACCCTTATTCATAGTTAAATAAAAAAAAAAAGTTTTCCCACTGAAATTAAGAAGCAATATAAAAACTTAAAACTAACAGAAATTATTAAGTATATGAAGGAGGAGAGGGCGGTGACCCCCTCTTTAACATCTCGCTCTTCATGCTAAAGTTTTTTGGTACTTGATAAACAACCCTTGTATTTAAGGAGTCATCCTAAAAAAAAACTGGGACAAAATTCAAACTTGAAGGTAAAGAGTGAGGTGTTGAAGAGGGGGATCTCCTGAGGTCTCCTGTATATCAATCAATTCTGTTATGGAACTCCATCCCTTCGGATGTCTCTCTTTTTCTTTCTGCAAAGGCATTATTTCGTCAGGTCTTTCCAGTTCAATAATTTTTCTCTCTTTTTTAATTCTATCCTAATTTGTATGTCTCTTCTCTTCTTTTAAAATCATTTTCAGCTATATGTTAAATCTCCTTCTAAATCTTTTATCTGTTAAATATCCTATCTGTTAAATGTCCTTGACTTGTTCCAGTTTTTTTTTTTTGTATATATTTTATAAAAGTATTTTATTCTTGTTCTCTGTGGTCCATTACAAGCAACTCTTCCTGGGCCTAGTAACTGCTTTACTTTTGTAATAGTTTTTCTTTTAGTATTAGTAAATTGATTGATTAAAAATCCCCCTTCCCCACGGAAAGGTCCTCCAAACAACTGAATCATAGTGAAAATTCACCACGTACATCACCACGAATAAAACGGAGTCAGCAAAGAGAAAGTAAGACAAATAAATATAATTTCGTGTAGGAATTCTTGCAAATTCCCCTAGTGTAAAATATCCCCTGAAAAGCTTACCCCTCAGAAACTTCTCCATGCAGAAAATTCCTCCCCTCTACCAAAAAAATACATGCGTCCTTCCCAATACCAAAAACAATGGACAAATTTTATATCTTAAAAAAATTTCCTTTGGGGCTGTGGGGAGGGGAGGGAGGGTCAGGTTATCTCCAAGAGCGTAGTTATTGGGAATTTCAACAATGTTGAACAAAATGACTATCTAAAAATTTTGATAGGACGAATTCGGGGAAAAGGGGCGAGTGAAGGGACCTAGCTGGCCTCTGATCTTTTTGATCACTTAAAATATGTCAATATAACTTTCATATACGTCCGAATGAGCCCTCTCTCAGTTTTCTGGCCCCATTGGTTTGATACAATAACTCATAAAAAAAACAAAAAAAAACACGCGTCCGTTATCTTGCTTCTGACAAAAATACAAAATTCTTCAGTTTTGCAGATAGGAACTTATAGGAACTTTAACCCTGTACAACAGAGTTCTCTACTACTTTGAATCAGATGGTGTGATTTTCATTACGATTCTTAGACTTTCAAGAGGCGTTTCCCTATTTTTCGAAAATCAGACAAATCCTCTCAGGCTCGTAGTTTTCGATGGGCAAAACTGAACTTAGTAAATCTTACGTATTTTGAGTCAGCTTAATAAGTAGATTCTTTTTATATAAATTCTGTTTTTTAGAGTTTCAGTAAATATTGCTCCATACTTACAGTTCGTTACCACGAAATGTTTTGGTATGTAAAAATCAGAACTAAGATGCTCTGAAGGTTTTATAACTTCTAATATTTATCTTTTATGTCGCACAAAAATTCCACTCTATTACTGATTGTGGTACAGACTTGCCTGAGGTTCAAAAATAACTATTTAATTATGAGACAAGCGCTGATGAAAATAACCTTACTATAATTGAAACGTCAATCAAGTAACAAGACAGACAAAGAAAAAGAGAGAGAGAGAGAGGGGGAAGAAAGAGAAGGACAAAGGGAAAGTGAAAGAGAGAATGGAAAAAAAAGAGACAAGGAAAGTAAGAGAGGGAGGGAGAGGGGACAAGGCAAAAAATAAGGGAGGAAGGAGGAGGAAATAAAAAGAAACAGCAAGAGACAGAAGGATTTTCAAGTTGGTAATTTCAAAAATAAAACCTAATATTGTAAATCAAAAAATTAAATAAATACTGTTCTTTAGTAAGAAAGAAAAATACAAAAAAGCAAGAATAACATATGTTAAATATGATTTTCAAAATAAAAAACAGACTAAAATATTGCCAAGAATCATCATGTAAACAAAACCTTACAGTTTGGCATGTGTTTAAAATTTTTAAACGACTCAAGCATTATTTTAAGCTTTTCTTTGCTCTCTAAGATAGAAAACCAAATACAAATAGGCATACCTTTCCTTGGACAGGTAGCGTTATGTGTAACCGTTGTATCGCACTAGCTGCTTCAGAAGATTCCACAAAGAAAAAGCCAAACTCTCCGCGCAGGTGATACTAAAAAAAAAGAAAAGAAAAAAACGTCAAGGATCATACTTATCAGAATTATTAGAATCCCGTGTAAAACAAAGAATGAATAGAGAACGAGCCCCTCCCCCCCCCCCACTCCCAAAAAACACTGTTTCGTCCATACTTTACGTAGGCTACAATTTCCTGTTTGGGAATTTGGATGAACAAAAGCAACAATTGAGACTGACCAGCTCAATTGTTTATTGGGCGAATTATAAAAACCCGGCCAATTTGCCCATATTTTGATGGAGTTGAGCAGGCTTATGTTAATAGTCACATTATTCATGTCACCAAAGATGCTCTTGTGGCACTTTTTAGGACATAAGACAATTTCTTAAATGGCACCCACAATTAATGGTATTCCAATTCCGAATTAATTACTTTCAATAGGTCTTTTACGGCAACATTCAAGGCAAAAGAAATAACAACAATACAGTGATGGTTACCGCAACCATCTTTCTTACATTAGTTAACAAGGTTAGTTAGCATAAATAATAAGATATGATACAGTTATAGGCATTGAGTAAGCAACTATAAAAAAACTCGAATAGTTTTTTAAAGTACTTACGTTTAAAAGCCAGCTACAGAATACCGAGGTATTTCATGCTTCCAACGGATATTGCTACCACTTTTATTACATAGAGTTTTTACTTTTATTTTTTTTTTTTTTTTAGCAAGCGTTACTAATGACTACTTCTCTTGCCCGTTGTGAATAGAAACAGCAAGGGTTTATCTTCTTTGTCATCAAACTACCAAAACGGCAATTTCTTTTGATTCTGCTTCCTTTTTAACCACTGATTTCCTTCTTTTTAAAGTTTCCCACCATAGGCGGTTTTAGAAGGCACTTGCCCCAGGCAAATTTTTTTTAGGGGCACAAAATTTCATTATCCCAGAAATTCCCAAACACTGCCTAAATTATCGCACTTGCAAGATTTATGACCTAAATTTGCGAATTTAGGTCTATTACTGTTGAGAGGGATCCCCTTTTGCGCAAAGTCTGCTAAGGGGGTTGATAATGTAGGACTGAGATAGGAAGAAAATATACATCAAATTTAGATAATGCGGCAATCTTGAATCACGTAGGAAGAGTTTGGAAGAATGTAATTGTGTCAATAACAGCCCTTGACAAGTTTCTTTACTTTGGCAATACCATTACTATGGGTAGAGCCATTACTATGGGTAAAACCATTACTATAGATAGAGCCATTACTATGGGTAGAACCACTACCATGGGTAGAGGATGCAGGAGACAGGATGCAAAAAAGCAGAAGGTTAAGTGTCTTGGTCATCTTACGATATTAAGGGAGATCGAGAGGACTGAAGAACTAAAGTAGAAATTCAGGGTTTCAGAGCAAATAGTAGTGAGTGAAGGTAAACATGGGGCAGAAGCACAGCCACTAGAGAAAAAAAGAGGAATATACGAAGCATATTCTTCACGTTGTTCAAGATTAATTTTGCACACAAAACTTTACAATATCATGCCAAAGGCAATTTTTAACCTCACTCAGAGTGGGTATCATGTTAAATTATGTTTTAGGGTTAATCGGGATTCTCACATGGTAAATTATCGTTGATTTTACAGGAGTGCCTTTTCAGTCTACGGTTAATTATTCCCTACGGTTATATACGGTTGTATTATTAATAAATAAAAGAGGATACCCATTTCCAAAAAGTATGTCCCTGATAGAGACTAGTTCTGCTGTGATGTAGAAATCAGAACAAATGATTAGGGCACGATCGACGAGAGAGATTACGACAGCTCTTTTAACTTGTGGAGGGTGGTTGGATTTGAAATGTAAATATCTATTGCTTTCTGTTGGTTTTTCTGTAAAGAGTAAAATTGAGCTTATCTAAGCTACGACTAATTAGCACATCTAGGAATGAGATTTTATTTGCAATTTCAATTTCTAAGGTAAACCGTAAATTCCTATGATATATATTAAGGTGATTTAAAAAAGTTCATTTTCCCCATTGTTCCAAAGTGAAATTACGTCATCCATGTAACGTCCCCATAAGAATTACATAAGGGACATACTTTTTGGAAATGGGTATGCTCTTTTATTTATTAGTAATACAATTAACCGCAGACTGAGACGATAATTTACCATGTGAGAATCCCGATAAGCCCCAAAACATTATTTACCTCCCATATATCCCAAAAATCACTAGGAATCTTAAAAAGTATGCACACAAACCAATCTGTATGTTGTATTTACCGATAATTTGAACATCATAGATCTCCTAAATTCTGGTAAAAATAAAACTCCAGCTACTTGCCAAAGATGTGTCTATCAAATACCATACGACTGTGGCAAATTCTATGTAGGAAGAACTCACTAGAATTTCGAGAAACGCCTACAACAGCATACAGATGATATCACCAAACTTTTAATTTCTAATATTTGATTCTGCTTTAAGCAGCCCTGTTTTTGAAAATACTAGTCACAAAATATTTTTTGAAGAATCAGCCCTTATTAGCAATGGTAAAAAAGGTAAAGGATACAGCATTAGACTTTACAGTCCCTACCGACGGTGCTGATCTCCGTTTCTTGGCCCTTCAGCCAGGAAGTGCAATGGGGGGTTGGGGGCCAGCCATCCTGTGCTTTCGCACACCCTTCCTGTTTACCTTCCCCAGATTTCTCCAGGTACCCATTTAGAGCTGGGTCGACTCTGGCTAAGCTTACAGAGTCACGCCACTGACCCCCGTCCCAAACTGAAGAATTGGGTACACCGGGATTCAAACCCGCGTCCTTTCAGACAAAGGATCCCAAATCCAGCGCACCAATTCACTCGGCCAGGACGAGTGGATGACCTAGGCATAAAGCAAGTAGTTTGAGAAGCAATTGAAATCAGACTTAAGATTAATAATAATATTTCCTTACATAGGGACTTGGAAGAGTATTCACTAAATGCTCTATGCACAAATTTAATTAAAAATGACCTTACAAAATATTATAAAAACCCAAAGATATTAACACAGAACATGTCACAAATAGACCTATGAGATCAGCAGCCAAAAAAAGCAAGGTTGGCATTAAAAACATGTTTTTAAGTCATTCTCTTTCATTTCGATGAATTGCCTCGTTTCATCACAGTTGATATATCAGTCCTGGTTGAACTTCGCTGAGGTAAGGATGCTGAGACTATTTTGAAAACAAAATTCATTTTAGTTTTTTTGATTTCATCCTGTTGAAAGTTTTTTTTCTTCTTAATTACCTTTGTATTGCTGAGGACGGCCCTTGGACATAGGGCCGGAATGTTCATTCTAATTTGTCACACCCTGTAGAAGGGTGTGTGAAAGCACAGGATGGTTGGCCCCCAGCCCCCCCCCCATTGCACTTCCTGGCTGAAGGGTCATGAAACGGAGATCAGTACCGCCGGTTTGGAATGTTCATTCTAATTTGTCACCCACTTACAATAAATTCCGAAGAAGTATAAAAAAAAACAAAAAACTATTATCTTGTAATTCATTACAAAACTACCAAGAGTGGGGTTTGATTGCAGAGCAGCTTAAAGTTTAAGCAGCACTTGCAGAAGTGACACTTCAGGTGCTCCAGGAATGGATATCCCAATGTAGGCCCAGGGAGGATTCTTCCGGGTCCTCTGAGTGAACGCTGTAAACAACCCTGCACTTAAAAGCAGTAAAGACAGCAGAGAACAGTTCTAACAGGCGGTGAATCCTTTTTTGAAACGTTTTGGTTTGTGTGCCTTGGTGCAAAAACACGGCAAAAGTTGGACTTCACCAGGACTGAAAACCCTTTGAAGGTGATTCCATGGATTTGAGCTAGTTCTGGATTCAAACTTATCAGAAGATCAGAAAGCTGCAGCAATGAACTTATCTAACCTTTTTTGACGTGTCTCCCCAATCCCTGGTAAAAGCCTTGGGTATCCCCCCTACTAATATATGTACCAGTGAAGAGGAATATTATTTAAGCTGCTTATATACTTTAAACTAAATAATTTTTTAACGGAAGAGTAAATTTTTTAGCCCCCCCCCCTAAAAAAAATACGGCAGCTTCTTCTGGTTATAAAAAGTATAAAGTAAAATACTTACATATACAGGCACAAAAGGTACGGGACAAGCTTCAATTATCGATTTGAGCAATTCATCTTTTGTAGCCTTTACATTCTTGATCTGAAAAATAAGAAAAAATAAGTAGAGAAATATAGATATATTTTCGACCATATATAAGCAGAAAAATATTCATTAGCCAAGTAAATTGCAGTTAATGATCAGTAATGCATGATGATCAAAAATCGTATGATCAACTACTGTTAAAAGAAACTGACGTGATAAAAATGCAGCACAGACATCACAGGAGTCTGCTTTTTATGATGATTGAATTAAAAAAAACTATGTTTTTTTTTCTCTCAAATGAACACAAAAACAGGTCTAGCTCTAGGCGTTCTCTCCCCTACCCCTCGAAAAATTCCCCTGGATAATTTCGGATGTTCATTAAAAAGGAAATTGAAATGTCTACTCACCTGTTTAAATCAGAGGCAATGCTACAGCGTTGTCTATAATAAAGAGCCATGAGAGTCCAAGGCATTACTTTTCATTTATTTTTTGCCAGAGGCACTTCATATGGTCGCATAAACTTCGGAGGGGGCTCATTCGATTGCAAATTAAAAGTTATAGTGCCCTTGTTAAGAGGCAAGAATGATTGGAGAGCAACAAGCAAATTTTTTTTTCAAAATAGTCCAAAGGTCAAATAACCATGCCTCCAAGTTTGACAACCTCCCTTCGAGCCCCCGGGGCAAGGGCTGTAAACTATGCAAGTTGCCTATTGTTAAGATAAAAGGTTTATATAAAAAGGGTAGTCGTATAAACTCTGGACGGGCCCGTTCAATTGGAAATCGAGAGTTGCAGTGCCCTTTTGAAGAACTAGCCTACTTCTGTATAGTAGGGGGTGCTGCCCCTTCCTCATCCCCAACCTCCCCGTTATGATCGTAGATACTTTGGAGGATGCTCATTCGATCGGAAATTAAGATTTCTAGTCATTTTTTATAAGCCAAAAGTGATTGGATACCAACCAGCCCCTTTTCTAAAACTATTTTTGATACACGGCCCTTTTGTTGCCCCTTGAGATATATAGTAGAAATTTTGAGGTACCTATTTGGTACTTTATTTGGTACCTATTTGCGACTGCTCAATTTTGGGCGTTGGAAAATTTTCCGGGAAGAGGGAAGAAATACCGGCTCCTGCAAAGAACAACCAAACTAACTAAGACTAATGGATGGTATGCTATATTTAAGGAGGACACCAGCACCAAAAATACATTGTTCTTTACTCTTAATTTTAACAAGTGCTTTCCTTAATTTATTTTTCAATAGAAACAAATATATTGAAGTAGAAATTGGATGTACCTGTTAAAATAAACAATTCAATTGCAAATAGAGGATAACTGAACCCTCATTTATTTGAACCTTGTGCAACTGAACTTCCGTACTCAGTTTTTCAGTATTCTACAAATATGAGACAATATCATGGGGTGAAACACAAGTTAGAATCTCTCCAAGTTCAACCTTGTTGGAGTTGTTTGTTTTTTAAAGACATAATATGTAGAAATACCTGACAAGATCATTCATAAAACAGCTTGTTCTGCTTTGAGCTTCTACATTGTCAAATTTTGAACTCTCCAATGTAGTATTTAGCTGTTCCTGAAAAGTTTCTCTCAACTTTTTATCATGGAGTCTATCAGTGTCAACAGCAAAACATAGCTTTTTAATAGTTTATCTTGACAGGTATTAATGTCATGAATTCAAAAAAGCCAGTTTTACAGGGTTAAAAAAAAACAAAACAGTTTTTCTTGTTTAGTATAGCATGTAGAAACAAACAAGTATGAAATAAAATAACCGAACTAAGGTGGACAACTCCCCACCACCTAATTAGAATCACTGTTTTTTAAGCTATTCATAATCCGTAAAACATAATACAGGTCTGTTCTGTTTTGAGCTTCTACATTGTCCAATTTTAAACTCTCCACTGTAGCATTTAACTGTTCCTGAAAAGCTTTTCTCAACTTTTTATCATGGAGTCTATCCGTGTCAAAAGCAAAACATAGCTTTTTCATGATTTATCTTGCAAGGTATTTATGTCATGAATTCAAAAAGCAAGTTTTGCAGAGTGAAAAAAGCCAGTTTTTCTTGTTTAATATAGCATGTAGAAGCAAATAACTATGAAATAAAATCACCAAACTAAGGTGGACAGCTCCCCACCACCTAATTAGAATTATTGTCTTTTAAACTACAATTACAGTTGATATCAAATTTGTCAGTAGCCTCATTGTAACTTACAGTTATTCTATTCCAAAGTTCAACCCCACTAGGAATATGCCTTGGTCCTCCTCTTCTATAGTCACGCCTTGGCTCTTGCCTTTCTTCTTTAGCATAACTTAAATCTTCTTGTAGCTGTCTATCAAAATTGTATTTCTGCCCCTTTTTCTTCTGACGACCAATTCTTCCGTCCCGAAACCGAGGAAAATCTTCTCTTCTATGATGCATCCTTTGATCATAGCTTTCCTCTGAATCTGAGAGAATAAACAAATTACTTTACTCAGTAAAATAAACATAGAAAAACTCCCCGTTTTTATCATATCATATAATCAGATATTCTTGTACTTGTAGATCTCTTATTATTACAGCATGGTGGGTTGTATTATTATATACAGGGTGGGTCTCTTATTATTACAGCTGAGTGGTTGGCGCACTGGTGTGGGAATTCTTTGTCCAAGGGGCACGGGTTCAATCCCAGTTGTGACTAGTTATTTAGTTTGGGATGGGGGTCAGTGGCGTGACTCTGTAAGCTCAGCCAGAGTCAACCCAGCTCTAAATGGGTACCTGGGGAAATATGAGGAAGGTAAGCAGGAAGGGTGTGTAAAAGCACAGGATGGTTGGCCCCCAGCCCCCCATTGCACTTCCTGGCTGAAGGGCAATGAAACAGAGATCAGTACCGCCAGTTTGGACCTTAAGGGTTTAGTGCCGTCTTACTACTACTACTACTTTTACTACTATTACAGCAGGGAGTGGAGGTGGGACAAAGAGCCAGAATTAAAAATTTTGGAATAAACATTTTGTTGATGTTTTTTACCTTGTCCTTACCCCAGAAAATCCTCAAATCCAACCTATTCAAAAGTGCACACCAATGTTTATTGTGAATAGTAAATAATCACAATGAGTATTCTCAGACGACTCAATAGTCCATTTTGGATGAAAATACGTTTAAATTACAAAAAAACAACAATAAAATATCAACGAAAAAGAAATCAGAGGAAAAAACTGATAAAAAAGTATTAAAAGATAGCACATGCTAATAGTGAAATATTAACACATATTACAAAGTAGACATCTAATAACTAGACTCAATGGAGTGTTGTTCTTGGTCTTTTATCTGTGTTGAAGTAAAGCATCTGATTTGTTGCAGTAGATGTGGTCCAGGGATTACAGTTGCAGAACAATACTAAATACAATTTCTTCTAGGGAAGATTTTTTTTTTTTACTATTCCGCCTCTGTTGTTGGCTATAAAATTAAAAAACTACAAAAACAAGTTATATGGGCAAAAAGCAATTGTCAAATGTAAATTCTAAAAAAAAAATTGTCTTCTATTTCCACAAATCTCAGGATTAGTATTGACAGCTTTTTGTCATAAATTGCAGGGGTTTTTTGACCATTTTGTGCATACAAATTCTTTGAAGCACAATTATACCATTCTGCATCAGTTTCTATTTTACAGACGAAAATACTAAATTAAAATGTAAGACAAGCAATTTTTTAATTAATATCTTTATTCTCTCTCAGAAGCCCATAAGCATTACTGAAGATAATGATTGACAGTTGCTTGAGTGCTACAATTGCCCAAATTTACGTGTTATGTAGAAATTTGAAGTGCTAAAGTAAAAAAAAATTGCATCTATCACATCTTTAACAGCAACACACGCACATTCCGTTTGAGTGTACTTAATTTGTTTTTGGTTTTTTTTCAATTTTGCCCTTTTTGAGGTATTTCTATTGTAATAGAATTAAAAATGGATCCTGAGCTGACCAGAGCGTTGAATGGGAAAATACACATGCAAAGATCGTATTTAAGTGTATTTAGATTAGTGTCATGCATAATAAATACTGAAACATATTTTGATGTGAGACAGATAATGTAATTGCATTTTCTATATCTATAACACATTGCAGATCATCTGTTTTCTAGAAAAAGTGGAGGAAAAACTAGAAGTGGAAAAAGCAGTCTATCTAGAGTTACCGTTTTTTTTGTTAGTGTTTGAACAAGTTCATCAGCAATCCCAGGACTCTAGCTAGGATTTTCTTCAGGGGAAGGGGGGCTACAATAAAAAAAACACATCGAAAATTTGTTTATATGCAAATTTGCTTCACTTTTACAAGTTGGGGAAAATTCCAGGGGATGGGTGTGCATGTTCCTCCTCCATCCTAGGTCTCTTAAAAAAGCCTCCCTTTTTACACCCTCCCATTTCCTTGAATCTTTTCTTACAACATTGTCCCAGCCCATCCGGGGACAACCTGCTTTTTGTTTGGCCACAGACAGTTGGCCAACAAGGAAAATCTTTGGCAATATGTCATCCTTAATCTACAGAATGTGTAGATGCCATCTCAACCTTCCTCTCATTATAACTGTAGTAAATGGGGTAGTACCTCATTTTTTTTTGGTACAACTTACTGTTTAAAATAGGGTCAGTCAGTTGGGTACCCAAAAAAATCTGTTGGCAATTCCTCTTGAAAACATCTAGCAAATGTCTAAACTGGATTTTAAACTGTATTTATGCAGTTTTTGCTATAAGAGCTCTGATTTTCCTAAAAAACAGCTCAAATAAAAAATTATAACAGAATCCTATGTTAGACTGAAGATGAAGTAAGGTGTTTTTAGAAATATCCCTGTTAAATTAAGCAATTACTTGACCTAACTGGGAAATAAAACTTTTAGTCCCCTTTTGGTATAACAGAATCCTCTGTTAGATTGAAGATAAAGTAAGGTGTTTTTGGAAATATCCCTGTTAGGTCATACATTTGCTTGACCTAATCAGAAAAAAAACTTTTAGTCCCCTTCTTTTCCCTTTCTGGGAAAAAAATATAACAGAATCCTCTGTTTGACTGGAGATGAAGTAAGGTGTTTTTGGAAATATCCCTGTTAGGTCAAGCATTTGCCAAGGCGGAAGGTAAATTAATCATGAGTTGACTAATATTGAATCTACTTGATTTCTAGGCTACACCAATATTTTATATGTTGCTTATGCAGATGATCTCTTGTTGATTAGTAGAATGAGAAATGAGATTGGGCCTAGTCTGCTTAGTTGAACTTGTTTTTTGTCTTTTTTCTAATATTGGTTCAGCTATGAATGTTGATGGATATTAGTACCTAGCAGTTAATGGAATTAATTTAAAAACAAACTTTACGAAATAGAAGTTTTCGAAAGAAAAGTAAAGGTCATATTAAACTTAAGATTAGAAGAAATAGAAACCTATATAGCTCAAACTCAAAACAGCTAGAAATCACTACTAAAAATTAAATGAAACCCAAAACAAACAGAAATTAAATAAACAATCATAGCAAAAAACATGCAACAGGTACTTAAATAAATGAATAAATAAATCTTAAAACAAGTAAAGCTTAGGTTGAATATGCAAATCAAGCTTAAAATGAACAAATATACTTTTCTTTTGAGGCACAAATGATTTCTAGCTGTTTTGAGTTTGATTTATTGTAGTTTTCTATTTCTTCTCATCTTAAGTTAAATACAGCCTTTACTTTTCTTTAGAAAGCTTTTCAATATTGTAAAAAGAACCAAAGAAAATATTTGTCGAATAATTCTTTTTGGTAAAGTGCCAAATATGCAGTAGGCCATATACCATTCAAGAAACAGGCAGTAGCTACACTCTTGTTTGTAGTGAAGACAACATTCAGTAAAAGTACATAACAACTACCCTGTGAAAACGACTATGGTCTAACAACCAATCCTTTATAAATATCAGACCAATCTTCAGTAATCAGCCCGGTTCCACAAGAAAGACAGCCAGCATTTTGAAGGGGGCGAAAAGAGCCATAAGTTACTGAGAATGTATGCTTATAATTAAAAGAGGAGGGCAGGAGGAGGGAAAAATAATAAATCCCACCCAATGTAGGCAAAGCTGAGGGGGGACTGTAAAAATTATTCAGATTAGTTAAAATGGCATCTAGAGAGGTATTTCTCCTAGCTGTTGGTATTTTAACTATTTGCTTAACTTTTAGAGAGGAGCACATTGAATTCATCTTAAGTTCATTGGCATCACCAACCAGAAAAAGTCAGGTGTTTGGGTACTTTGAGATAATAAAATCAGCACTGGTCTGCAACTGCTGGAGAAATTTGCATTGTGCATCAATATGTTGGCTAGGCAAGCAATAGAAGACAGCTATTGCCATGATATTATAGGGACAGGGGAGTACTTTAGGTTTAATACTTAGCTAAATGATTTCATTGTACTAAGATAAATTATGAACAGGAATAATTTTAGGGAAAAGGTTGCATTAGGAAAAAACATGACACCTCCAGGTGTTATGGAGGATTTCTCAACCACTGATTTATAGTAATTTGAATTTTGGACTACTTTGAACAAAACGGCTATCTCAAAATTTTTATCAGACATATTTAGGAAAAGAGGCATGGGGGTGGGTGGGTGGATTTATGGGTTTGGGGGGAAAGGGCATGAGGGGGGACTAGTTGCTCTCCAATCTCTTTTGACTCTTAAAAAGTGAACTAGAACTTCCAATTTCCATTCGAATGAGCCCTCTCTGAAGTTTATGCAACCATCTCTTCCATAAACACTACATTCTGACCTTTGAACTATTAAAAAAAAGAGGCTATTTCAGAATTTGTATTTGATAGGTTTGAGGGAAATAGGGCACAAGGGTGGGGACTAGTTGCCCTCCAATCTCTTTTGACTCTTAAAAACTAAACTAGAACTTTCAATTTCCAATCAAATGAGCCCTCTCTTGAGCTTATACAAGCATCCCTTCCGCAACAACCATATATCCTACCAGGGCATAACTTACCATGCCTTCCCCTGGGCCCCAAGAGATTGTGTTGACCCTGGTGTTTTTGTTATATGATCTTTGAACTATATTTTAAAGAATGGCTATCTCAAAGTTCTTATTGAATGGGTTTGAGGAAAATAGGGCATGAAGGGGGGGGGGCGCTAGTTGCCAATCAAAATCTTTTGAATCTTCAAAAGTGAACTAGAACTTTCAATTCCCAATCAAAAGAGCCCTCTCCAAAGTTTATGCAAGATTCCCTTCCATAAGAACCATTGGCACAAGAGTTTTTCTTATCTGAACTTTTAACTATTTAAAAAAATTGCTGTCTCAAAATTTGTGTTGGATGGGTTTGGGTAAAAATGACGTGGGGAGGGCTATTTCCCCTCCAATCTCTTTTGACTCTTAAAATGTGAACTAGAACTTTCTATTTCCAATCAATGAGCCCTCTGTGAAGGTTATATGAGCATCCCTTCCATAAGAACCATATATGCCCCCAGAGCATAACTTAGAATGCCTGCCCCCTCGCCCCTTGAAGGTTGTATTTTTACCTGAGTTTTTCTTATCTGACCTTTGAACTATTTTTAACAAAATGGCTATCTCAAAATTTTTATTGGATATGTTTGGGGGGAAAAGGGCATGGGGGGGGGGGTAGTTGCTCCCAAATATCTTTTGACTCCTAAAAAGTGAAATAGAGCTTTCAATTTCCAGTCAATTGAGCCCTTTCTGAATACTCATACAAGCACCCCTTTCACAAGAACCATACATACCCCCAGGGCATAACTTACAACACCTGCCCAAATACCCTGGCGGGTTGTTTTGAAACAACCGTTTTTGCTATCTGACCTCTGAACTTTCTTTTAAGAAAAATGACTATCTCATAGTTTTTACTGAATGCATTTGAGAAAAGAGACAAGGGGGAGGGGTGTGCTAGTTGCCCTCCAATCTCTTTTGGCTCTCAAAAACCAAACTTTCAATTTCCAATCAAATGAGCCCTCTCTAAGTTTATGCAAGCATCCCTTCTATAAGAACCATATGATGTATGTCCCCAAGGCGTAACTTAAAATATCCCCCTGCTGCCAGCCCTGGGGGGTTGTGTTGACCCTATAGTTTTTTATATATGACCTTTGAGCTATTTAAAAAAAAAAATGGCTATCTCAGAGTTCTTATTGGATGTGTTTGAGGAAAAAAGGGCGTGGAAGGGGTAGGATAGTTGCCCTCTGATCTCTTTTTATTCTTAAAAAGTGAACTAGAACTTTTGATTTCCAATCAGATGAGCCCTCTCTGAAGTTTATACAAGCATCCCTTCCATAAAAACCATATATGCCCTTATTGCATAATTTACAATGCCTGCCCCCCATGCCCTGGGGGTTGTGTTGACACTGAAGTTTTTGTTATAACATTTTTGAACTATTTTTAACAAAATGGTTATCTCAAAATTTTTATTGGATCCATTTGGAAAAAAGGAGCACGGGGGAGGAGGGGGGGGGTAGTTGCCCTCTGATCACTTATGACTCTTGAAAAAGGCAGAAGAACTCTTAATTTCCAACGAAATGAGCCCCCTTTGAAGTTTAGAACACCCCCTTCCATATCAAGTGCCTCTGAGAAAAAAAAAAATTTAATATAACATTAGAGCCAAATGGCCTTTACTATATACAACACAATAGTGTTGCCTCTGAAATCACCATCTACAGATTTTGCACTGTCATGTGGATCTTTTTCCATCTGCTGTTCTAATGTTACTAAGTGGCTTGGCACCCATACTTAAAACATGCTGTCAGGGCTCAGTGCCAAAGCTTTTGTCAACATTAGACAAAAGCTTCAAATAGGCTACAGGAAAATTGCCACTAATTGTGGTTGTTGCTTTATGTTGAGCACTAGCCCATATTTATAGTACCTTCTGTAATCGCCATGCTTTATTTATTTATGGTATGTATCCTTTGCTCCAGAAGAAGGAACTTAAATTGATGTATTTTTGGTGCCTGATATACCTGCTTCATTTGCCTTAGTCTTACTGTGATCAAGCTATTGTTAGTAAATATGGTGCTACAGATATTTCATACTCATTGAACAGATTAAGCACTGTTTTAGCTGATGATACTTTTTTTTCTGGATTGTTTCCACCCCCTAATCTGATTGTTTTGCTGTTAACGGTTGTGCATTATATGCATGTTTGTTGAAGTTTCTTGTTCCTAGTTCTTCATATTCTACAACCATCAGACCCCCCCCCCCAAAAAAAAAAAAAAAACATGTATATATATACACACGTGATCTTTTTTTTAGCAAAAAATTTGAAATTCAACATTTTTGCAGGTGGGAGCTTCGGACCCCTACAGTAGGATTCACTGAGAAGCTGAATCTTATGGTGCAATTCTCATAAATCTTCTTTGACTTTTTGGGGATGTCCCTCTTTTTTTTCATTGCATTTGATAGGTAACACCAAACTTAATGAATCTTATATATTTGATACATCATAAATAGCTTTCTTGTGATGGCTTTATTGATATCAAAGTTATGTTTTTATTTTATTTATTTATTTATAATATTATAATATAATATTATTATAATATATATTAATACTATTTAATTATAATATATTATATTATTATAATAATATAATAATATAGAATATAATATATATAAATATATAATATAATAATAATATAATATATATAATAATATAAATAATATAATATAATATATTATTTAATTATATATTATAACTATAATATATTATAAAATTATAATATTATTATAATATAATATTATTATTTATTTATAATATTATTTATTTATATTTATATTTATTTATTTTATTTTATCAAAGCTATGTTTTTCAGAGTTTTTGCTACTACTGATCTGAGTTGCTCCTTATTTACACTTTGTGACCACAAACTGTTTGATACTACCTAAGTCACAATGTCTTCTTGATAAATCGTCTTGTTATCCACCATTACCAGCTCATTTTTGTTTAAGTTTTTAGCAACTAAAGTTGCATTGATATTAATCTTGAAACCTACCCTTGCACCCTTAACTAACATAACCTTTTAACAGTTCACTCATTTTTCTAACACATTCATCTAGAATTCTTAAAAATCAACAATTATATAAGTCTAGGAGAGCTTTACTTCCCTATTTGATTTTGTGTTCTCCCTTTGCCAGTGCCATTCTTCTTAGGACAAGTTCATCAAAATAATCCATTTAAAAGGGGATAGAACACAACCTTGTTTAACTCCTGATTTAAAAACAAACAACTACTAACCTAAGTTCCTACCTAAGCCACAGCAGGAGTATTAAATATAGTAGTGGTACTACATTTAATGCAGCCTACACAAAGTCAAAAGGCAATATACCCACATGTACATAGTTTGTTTTGATTTGACTCAGCACTCCCCTCAACATTCCCTGAAACCTTCACCTGAATGTCCTTGGCCTTCTTAAAACATATCATAGAACATGTCCCCCTTTTACAGTTAAAAATACTATATTTACACAATGAGAAAATTACAGAGCCCTTGTCTCAACAACTACAGGGGAGCTGTCATAATCAGATCCATAGTTATTGTACATTTTAACTATGCTGAATATGTTGGCTATCTCAAAATTTTGATTGGATGTCTTTGGGGGGAAATGTTGCATGGGAGCAGGGCTTGACTATAAAAATACACTAAAGTTTTTATTTTCCAATTAAATGAGGACCCTAAAGTTCCAATAACTCCTTCCATAAAAAAACACCTTGACAAAAAAAAATATGATGTGCCCATAATGTTCTTTACTTAGGCAGTACTATGGTGTTGCCCACAATCTGTCTGATATATGAATAAATGAAACTTTGAATAATGATTTTTTCTTCCCAGCAGTTTAAACTTGTCCTGCATATTTGGATGATAAATTTGAGGAAGTTAATGTCAGTAACAGAGGGTTGAGATGTTTGAGGTTTTAAACAGTTAATTCATTTACCATTGAAAGAAGTTGATTCAAGTTGATAGCAGAAATAAAAGAGAAGGATATTTTGACGAAATGAAAAATCATGATGGGAGGGTTGTTGCCTGGAACTGATGGAATTCCATTCACGGCATGGAAGTAGTGTAGGGTGAGTATTACTCCAATTTTGAGTTTAATATTTTTGGAATTGTTGTGTAAACCTAATTGACCTGTGGATTGGTCTAGATCTATTTTAGTTCCATTTTATAAGAAAGGTGCCAGGGCATTGTACAGTAGTTATAGAGGAATTAATTTGGGTTACAGTGTAAGTAAGCTTTTTAGCAAGGAATTGTGTTCTAGGTTAGACAAATGGTTGGATTCACAAAGTAATATGATAGATATTCAGGCAGGGCTCAGGAAGGATTATATTTCAATAGATGAACTATTTATATTGCAAGTGTTGTTTGGAAAATATACCAGAGGCATGAAAAATAGGTTACATGCAGCTTTCCGGGATCTGAAAGGAGCTTTTGATGAAGTTGTAAGATATTTTAGCATTCTTATTTTTAATATGTTTATGAAACATTTATAAAAAATTTAACTTTGCTTCTTTGTTTTCACTTGAATAATCCGTTTTTATGGCACTTCATATTAACCAAGTGACATATAGCAATTGCAAATTCTGTAGCAATGTTGATCATGCTCAATAATGATTCTTAAAAACCTGAAGAAAGGCAAAACAGAAATCTGAGACCAGTGGTGTCAATTACAGGAGGGACAAGGGAAACACCCCATACTCCCCCTCTAGATTTTTTTTCTATATTTTCATTGAAAATGCCTTTATTTGTGTTTTCTTTGAAAGAGAACAACAAATACACAAAGAAGACTTATGAACAACTTACAGATTTGTTAGCAGTCTTTAATGATATTTCCATCATTATACATTTTTCACAAATATATTAAAATAAGAATGCTAAATTACCTTATAACTTCATCAAAAGCTCCTTTCAGATCCCAGAAAGCTGTTCTGGCTTTCTGGGGGAATTGTTATGTCACTTGTAATTACCTTTCCATGTGTCATCTGGTATTCAAAAGAGTAATTAATGTAGAGTTCAAATATTGAGAAGACTGTTTGTTTAAATGAGAATGTAAATATGTGGGAGGTTGTGAGAAAATTAATACAATCTTTTCTCTTTAAATTCAAATAGGCTAGGAAAAAACAAGCCATATCCAGGAGGGCTAAAGGGTATGAAGTTGGAGAAAGGTCTGAAACCTTTCTCCAACTTGTATAAACATAACGAAAATGAATATAAACAAGTCTTTCATGCATTTCAGAGTTTTTTTTTTTATAAACATTCCTCAAAAAAATCTTTAATACCCCTTCCCCCCTGAAAATTTCCTTGATACCACCCTATGAAAGAGATTTAGAAATGTGAAAAATACCAGTTGTCAAATTTTAAGGGGTGTGTAACATTTCTAAATTTTCTATATTGGTAAAACGCCAACAATTGGGAGAAGGGGTTGTTGAAACACAAATATTCAATCAACAAAGTCATAGTTTGCACCAAAGACCCAAGAATTTTGATTCTGCCTTGGCCCAACATGTGCACAATAACCCTCACCACTTCATTTTGTTTGAAAACACTTCCATTATTTGGAGGTCCTTGTCAAAATATTTGCTTGATTTTCATCTTCATATTTTGCTACTGGCTGACAAAATTTTCATTTTCTCAACTATTTGATTTTTTTCATTAATTATATATTTTTCTTTCCTGGTTTCTCACAAAACATTGAGCTTTAAATATTATAGAAATGTGTTGATGCTTGTCTTAAGTTTAATATGGTTCTTTACTTTCCTTTGTAAAACTTCTTTTCTGGACAGTTGTGTTGTAATTAATGTTTATTAAGGGCTTATTTTGCTAGTTTTAAATATATATTTATAAAACTATGGTATAAATTAAATAAAAAAAAACAAGTGTTTTTAACTGAAAGTAAGGAGCAACATTAAAACTTAAAATGAATAGAAATTACTCTATATATGAAAGGGCCTTTTCCTCCTCAACACCCTACTCTTTATGCTAAAGTTTTTTTACTGTTTTAAAAAGTAAAGTTAACAGAACGAGTCAAACTTTAGCGTAAAAAGCGGGGTGTTGAGGAGGAAAAACCTCTTTCATATACAGAGTAATTTCTGTATAAGCATCTCAGGCATAAGATCTTTCTATATATCAAGTTTCATTAAGATTCACAACCCATTTGCAAGATAAAGATACCTCAATTTTCACATCTTCCAAGATTTCCAGTTTCCCCAGCCAACTCCCCTCAATGTCACTGGATCTGGTTGGGATTTAAAATAAGAGCTCTGGAGCACAAGATCCTTCTAAATATCAAACCTCATTAAGATCTGATCACCTGTTTGTAAGTTACAAATACATCTTTCTAGTTTTTTCAAATTATCCCCCAAAGAGAGCATATTTTTTACAGTTATGTCAATCATGTATATAGGACTTGTGCTTATTTTTTCCACTAAATTTTTGTTTCACCTCTCTTCAGGTTTCTAAGAATCATTATTGGGCCTTCTTGAAGAAAATGACTTTCTCTATGCTGTTATGATTTACAAAATAGATGTTATTGACACACATATAACATAAGCCGTATCCAATTAATCATAATTTTGAGTGAGAAATCCCTTAAAAGTTCAATGGCTTACCTCTATTACCCCTGTGTAAAGCCATTTAAAGATAAGATGTTTCAAACATGGGGTTTGTTTAAATGCCTACATTCCTTTTTGAACTATACCATAAAAGGTAATAATTGTTTTTCAATGCTTATGAACTAATTATGGAATATAGTAGCTTAAAAAAAACAGTGAAAAGTTGAATTTTTTGAAGGTAAGCAAGGATTTACACTTTTAACAGTAATATAGGATCAAATTTGACCAAAATATAAGCTGTAATGCATAGCTGTGTTACATAGAGGAGGGGGGAAGGGGTATAGTTAGGGACCTCAAAATAACTTCCCAGGATATATTTTAACCTGTAGACACATCCCTGAAAGTTTCAATTCACTAGCCCAACAACTTTCTAAGATAGCAAGAAGTCAATGGACTAGAATTTTACTGTAACTACCTCTACTCCTTCTCCCTCTAGAGGGCCTTGACCTTTGAAATACATGTGTTATAAAAGTGAAACCTTACAAAATAGATCTTCTGCTTAATTGAAGTACAACAAAACTGTTTTCAGCTTCATAACTTTGCTCAATTTCATTTTATTAAGTTTTAAAGATAAGCAATTACATTTCCTAAATTTTGAAAAAAAAAACATTGATATGGCTCAAAATTCTACTCAAATAACAGGAATTGCATTTTCAGAACTAAAGGTAGAGAAAAAGAAACTGAAAATTAAGGTAAAATGTTGTTTTGTCAAAATTTCAATAGGTATAGACCTGTCATGTAGGCAAATTTCAGGGCCCTCTAGAGGGAGAAGGAGTGGAGGTGGATACTTTAAAATACATTCCTGGGACATACTTTAGCCTGTAGACCCATCTGTGAAAGTTTCATATTCCTAACCTAAACCCTTTCCAAAATAGCAAGAAGTCAATTAACTAGAATTTCCCTTCAAATACCTTCCCAGGACATATTTTAGTCTGTAGATTCATCACTGAAAATTTCATTTTCCTAACCTAAACCCTTTCCAAGATAGCAAGAAGTCAATTAACTAGAATTATACCTTTACAAAATGCAAAGAAAAGTTTTCCAAGATTAAAATCATCCAATCCCAAGTAGCCTTTTTCAGTCCTCTGTAATAGCCCATCCCAACTATATAAACAAATAATTTCCAAGTTTAGGAAAGATCTTGGAATCATATAAAGAATCCTGGTGCATAGCCTACTTCCAAAACAAATGCAGTAAGCTAGCCTAGCATTCTTACAAATTACCCTTTAAGTACTAAAGAAAGTCAGTAAATTATTCATACAAACTAAGCGACGTTCTTCTTCGTCAAAACCTGAACGCTCAGGCCTTCTTTGTCCTTTAAACTTATTCTGTCTTCCCATTTTACTTAAAGTGTTAAATCTCTAGCAAATCAGGCTATTTTGTATATTCGTTTCTTCTTTAAGCTAGTAACAGTGTTACCAACACTTTCGAAAAAAAAGTACCATAAAACGCCCGAAAGTTGTATCACTGATTCCAAAAGTGTATAATTTTGCGTGTTGCACTAAGCACAAGACACAAAATTCTCTTGTGCTACGCGCAACACGCAGAGGATAAGAAAGTACATTATAATAAAGAGAATAAAGTATCAGATATCTTCTTTCAATGATATTGGGAGATCTCTTTTTCCCTGCGGGGACCATTTTGGCGTCATTTCTGCAAATAGTAGAATTTCTATTCAATAACGAACAATGAACAACTTTAGTTTTTTATCTTCAAAACTGAACTGACATTTCAAAAAATAGACTCAAATTTACGTATAACATACGAAATACAACCAATTAAGTACATTCGAGGAACATTGACTTATTCCACATAAAAAACAAAAACAAACAGAAACTATAACTGCAAGTAAAACACGGAGAGACTGACGGGTGGACATAAACTGCAATCGAAACCCTATATGGTACTAAAGGTCATCATCCAAGTCAGAAACTGTAGCGTCATTTGCAGTAGTAGATTTCTTATATTCTCTTCCAGTACTTCTCCAGTTAGGGTGTGTCACCATGCTTATTGGGGATTTCCAGTCCTTGGTACCAACTATCTTAGCACCCGGAAGAGCACTCAGTGTAGTAAAGCTGAGTTCGTTTCTCAACTTGGTCTTGATGAGATTGACATCAGAAAAAGTCCAGAATGAGGCATGATCAGCATTGTCATTCACCCAAGAACGGAAAACTTTTTATTTGAGGACTATCACACCGTTCTACTACTTCACATCAGAAATGAATTGGTCAGAGTCTACATATTCCTTGACATAAGAGTAAAATGACAAGCGTTTCCGTTCCTTGGCAAGATTTTCTACATCACTTTCCTTTGTCAAATTTGGAGACCAGGTGAGTAGGAGGACAATTCTCAAGTCCCCATCGTCAGGAGACATTGCTATCTTTGGGTCTAGTCTATCCAGGTTTTTAATGGACGAGTACTTTAAACTGAAAAACCTTTTCCTTATTTCGTCACTCAATTCTATCACGAATTTTGTGCATGATGTTTTGAAAGCAGTTGCAGCTGATAACAAAATCTTTTCGTTTACAAACAGGACCTCTTCACGACTGCCACAATCTACTTCTTTCATATCTCAGAAATGCTGTGCGTTCCTGAGCTATACCAGAAATGCTTTGGTTTTCTCCACGTACGATGGTTTAAAAAAATGACTGTCAATTGCTTTGTACAACTCACTAAGTGAATTGGTATCTCCTCCGACAACTATTGTCTATTCAGGTCTGTGACAAACAGTAGCATGTATGCTAGGAAAGTAAAATAGGCTTTGAAGATCGTTAACATCAATTTATCCAGAATAGCTTTGGCTTGCTTTTTCCCTTCTTTAAAGCTCTAACTTTGTAAGAAAAGTATCAAGCACTCCCATTGCTCGATATAGCATAGAACTACTGGGAGTCGGGAGAACCAACTAGTTGTGACATGACGGAAAATCCTAAGCCCGTCAAGTTCCATGAACTTCTGCATTTCGTTGGACTCTCCACCCCTTTTAGGGGCTCTGCTAATGTAATTATAGATGTTCTGACAGAATTCCTCAATGTCTGGACGTAGCTTCTGACTTGGTGCACTAGCACATACATTAATTGAATGGCATAACCACCTGAGGACAAATAGGTTCGGTAAGTCAAGCAAAGGCTTTGCTTGCAAATCACCTTGTCCCCCTATCATGACAGATACATTGTCTGATGCAATACCGATCAGAGTCTGCTTTGGCACTGCAATTTCTTTCAGTAGTAGGTTTGTTGATGCTGTGTGTAGATCTCCGACTCTGCACTGATGTACTTCAATCAAATTCAAAAATGAGTCTCTCACAACTTTTTTCGACTCTGATCTTCCTCCACTTCATAGACATGATGAATTGCAATCACTTGGCTTTTCAAATTACTCCACGTTGGAAAAATACAACTTTTCCAATTATTAAATTGATCACGTATGTTGTTTTTGTGCGATCAATCTGGATTCCCTTTGCAATTTCAAAGTCAGGAAAAGCCCTCTTCAAGGTTTCAGGAAGCTCCTTCATGATTCTGACTGGCAAGTTATGGCACATGACAAATCCACTTAAAATTAATTCTGCCTGACTGATTTTCTGGTTACTCGAAAGTATGTCCTCGTTTGCTCCAAGAACATCCTTATGAAACTAATCTATAGAAACTTCACAAAGAGTCAAAGAAACTTTTTTCAAGTGTGTAGTTTTGCTAAAATGGCACCTAATATGGATGCTACTGCCTCACAAGCCAATATTACACAACATGCAGCGCGGCTTTCCTGTGCACCCTTTACCGATGTAATATTTACCCTTGGAGTCAATATTCCAGTTAGATGTCAATGTTCTTTTGTCTAATTTCTTACTTCTGGTACACTTCTTCGATACAGAAGCTTTTTGACGTTGAGCCTCTGCAACCGATTCTTTAGCAACTGAAGGTTCTTCATCTTAGCAAGTGCTGCTGAGACTAAAAATAACAGTGTCTACAGCTTATGTCTCTGGGTAACATTCTGTTTCTTTTTCTATGCCAGTACTTACAGACTATCTCACCTCTGAGTCTGCAACCGCCCTCCTCACAGTGAAATGAGAAGATCAGTCTCTAATATTTGTCGAAATATTGAATTTTGTCTCCTTCACCGGTATCCCTATTGTCGATCAATATGCTTTTTCTTCTTCTGAGCGCTTCCAGAATTCTGTGAGCTTTCAGTTTCTTGTCTGTTGCAAGAGGGCTGAGAAATAGGGCCTGTATGAGTAGAATAGAATAGAATATATTTATTCACTACAATAGGCGGAGCTAGCATTAGCATGTCATGACAAAAATAATTTATACCTTCAAAAACACTCACAGGAAAAATTAATCAGACATTATATTAATCAAACAAATATTAATCAAACATTAAATGTTAGTCATGTCAATATTATTAAAATGACGGGTAAAATATGGGACATATCATTTACGATATCTCTCAGAACTATAGACTGAGTAAGTCAGTAACTGTGGACAATTCTTTTTTATTTGTCAGAGTCTAGTAACTGGTCCTTCAGTTGGGGGACTACTACCTAAAAGGTTGGGTAGTAGACGACAATGAGTTGGAGAATTTAAGCAATTTAGTTCAAATCTATATGTTAAGCCATGTCTACGATTATCAAATGAGTCCGAATTGAGTTGTTTCAATGCCTCCTCCTATGTTGAGTAGTTTTGTCCATGTTTAATTTTTACAGCTCTTTTTTGTATCCTCTCAAGTCTATGTGTTTAATCTTTTGTCAATCTTGGATGCCAAGCAGGGCATGCATACTCAAGAGAAGGTCTAACATAGCTGCAGTATACAGACTTTAAAACCTCAGTTGACATACCAAATCGTTTAGGTTGGAAAATGAATGTAAAAGCGAGGCACCTTTTTTAGTCAGATAGTCAACGTGTGAATTCCATCTTAAATCATCGTCCAAAAGTATCCCAAGTATTTTAACAGTTTTCTTTGTCGGCAGTAAGGAATTAGGAGAAGAGTGATTGTTACTCTTTAGGAAGGAAAACGTCATATAAGAGCTCTTAGTTTCACTGACCGTCAGTTTTACCTTTCTTACTTCAGCTTTTAGATCATGGTAGATTTCGATCAAGTCAGACTGTTCAGTAGTCGGAGGGCTTAGTCGCAGTGGTAAAACAGTTAAATCATGAGCAAATTTAAAACGCTCACGAATTGTTGTTAAAATACGGTTAAAAACAATAAGAAAAGAAAGCGGGCCTAATTTAGTCCCTTTTGGCGAACCACAAGAAATATTTACAAACTCAGGTGGCTCAAGGTAAGGGAGTTGGACACACTAAGATCTTTCAAAAAGAAAAGTAGCGAGCATTCGTATAACAAATGGACGGGCTCCCATAACCTTTGTTTCTTCCACAACTACATTATGATCAAGACTATCAAAAGCCTTAACTATGTCTGCAAATAATGCATCAACATAGGCCCCATTATTTTCTAAGTGCTTAAGCATAGTATCTAACAATGCAACCAAATAATGAACAGTACTATGCCCAGATCTAAATCCAAATTGTTGGGAATCAATATTATCATTTATGTCCTCAAATAAACAATCAAAAATAAAACTTTGAAATACTTTTGAAACAGCTGGTGTTTTTGAAATTGGCCTCATATTGATAATATCTTTAGGTGCCTCGCATTCGGGGATTGGCGTTACATACGCCTGTTTAAAAATTCATGGGAAAACACCATCAAGAGACCATTGGTTAAAAATTGTCGTTAAAGGAGTAGATAAAAGATCAGCAGACTCAATAATCAATTTAATCGGTTTCTCACTAGGATAACTAGATTTACGAGAAACAAGTGCCTTCACCTTCTTAGCAACTGAACAAACTTCTAGTATAGAGATATTTGAAACTGAATCAGTCGGTGGTAATTTTCTTAGTTGCGGATGAATTTTACAAATTGATGGAAAAAAGTAATTAATTTCACTAGGTAACAGGGGTTTAACATTGACATCTCTCACTTCAACTTTGGTTACTTTTTGCCGATAATGTTCTGAACTAAGTCATGGAACTTCCTTGGGTTGGATTTATATATTTCGCTTATTATTTTAGACCCATACTGCTTGCGTGAACATCTTATTTTATATACAATTAAATTTCTTACTCTTTTGCAATCTTTTACGAGTCCAGTTAAATGCAGTTCATTTCTCACTTTTATCTGATTTCGAATCTCTTGAGTAATCCATGGTTTATAATTAGATTTCACATAATTTTTTTTTTCAGGTCAAATTTCACAGTAGTTTTCGAACAGTTCCTTACAGAATAAACTTGCCATTTTGTCACCGTCACACAATGAAAGAATATCACACCAGTCACGATCTGTGAGCCATTTCTCGTAGAGATTTACTAGTTCAAGTGTGAAAGGCCTATACACCACAGTATTTTTTTGTCTATTTGGGATAAAATGATTGGGTGTCCAAGCAACACCAAGGTGATCCCTCAAATCTAAGGTGGGTAATGTAACCGGAGTATTATAATATTCAGGACAGTTACTAAAAATGAGATCCAACATACGGTTACCTGTTGTTGGCACATTGACAACCTGCTTAAGTGATAGTGAATTGCTTGGCCATTTGACATCTAAGTCACTAAAGTCACCACACATTATGATACCAGTGTTAGGATACAAGGATCGTACATTGTCAGTGCAATTCTGTCAGTAATTCATAAGGTCTTTACGATAGGGGCCACGAGGAGGATAGTAAAAACATATATCACTAGTGATGCCACTTCCTTGGGAAGCTTCTTAGGCCTGCACCACAGCCATAATATTTCAAAACCATGGTTATTTGGTATGCTACTGAAGGTGAGAACTCGATTTCTTATAGATGATTGACAAATAATACCAACACCACCACCGTGTTCTACTGTAATGTCATTGGGTGTAATGCTATGTTTGAAATAGGTGTCATATCCCTCAAATTTTACATCCTGTTCAGTCGTGGACCATGATTCACAGATACAAGCTATATCAGCCAGTTCATTATTAAAACGAAGTTCAACCTCTTCTAATTTATTCATAAGTGACCGGACATTTGATAATAGTATTTTTTGAAATATATAGGGATGAAAGAAGGGCTTTACACTGCGGTCTCGAATCTCCTTGCCAGCACATTGAATCGGTTCCAAGTTGGGATACTCGGAAGACATGGTTGGAGGGGTGGGTGAATCTTTGATTTCCTTTAAATTCCAAACTGGTTTTTGTTAGTACAGGATATATGGTCGGAAGGCTGGCAGATTTTGGTTCTTGCCAGTTTCTCCAAGGTTTCACGAGGAGTGGTAGGTATGAGGAGAGAGGGATCTGTATTGGCTGATTTAAGACAGGTGGTTTGAGCTTCAAGCTCATAAGCAGGACTGTAAATTGCTGTCTTTGGCGTTTTAACAGAGGTGAACTTTTTCGCTCCCCGTTTTTTGAACTTCGCAATTCAGTATTGGAACGTAGCTTTTTCCTTCTATGGGAAGTGAGATGCACATTAGGACAACAGTTCATGAAACAAAGGCCACGGGCAAATTTTTTCGACAGAGATCTGTGAGGCAGAATACAACACTCATCACGGCAGATGCCTTTGAAATAATCCAAGTAAATATGGAGAAACGTACAATTCTCCGCCTTTCTACAGCCTCGCCTTATGTGAAATCTGAAGACACGTAGTTCAGGAATATGATCTGTTGTATGACCCTTTTCATCGGTATGCGGAGACTGAGAATACTCTATGTTTGTTTGTGCGGTTTGACTAGTAACTAAGCTACTGCATTGAACAGATACATTATTACTGAGAACTTTAGAGCTGATTATATTATAGAGCTGTTTAAGC
This sequence comes from Artemia franciscana, assembly GCF_032884065.1. Taxonomy (NCBI): domain Eukaryota; kingdom Metazoa; phylum Arthropoda; class Branchiopoda; order Anostraca; family Artemiidae; genus Artemia; species Artemia franciscana. The sequence continues at coordinate 907,036 of NC_088881.1, read as the reverse complement.
GCTTCCCACAGGTAAAAAGAAAGAAACGTCCCAAGGGTTTCTGCAGAGCAAGGACTATGTTTGCATCGATTGCAGCTCAGGCGGCATGGATGCGTTAATAGCAAAGATGACAATTGAACGAAGGGCTGTCTTTTGTTCGGTCGTCACATATGAGGCAGCTCAGATCAGGACATGAGCAGTCATTTCTTTCCACGGTGATATTTTCTATAGCATCCATAGATCTCAGTGCACCACCAGGAGTGCCTTGAGATTTAAATGACAAGTTTTCTTTTGGGAAGATAGTGCTCTTGTTGAGTTGATCCTGGATTTTTTTCGTTGTTACTTTGCTGTTTCGGACTATTATTTTCAACCCCAGTTTTTTCAGAGTAAAGGTTTTTGGGGAATCTTTTTGTGTACAAATTACGCACACATAGGTCTTCTTCAAGTTATTAGAGTACTTAGTGTTTCCACAACTAAATTAGACCATCTATTACATTTGATACACTGCATGCTGACTGTTTTGTTTGTAATTCTTTTTAAACAGATACCACACTGTTCCAGGCCTGTAATAAATATCGCTTCTGGGTACACCAAGTTCAAATTGCAAAAATGTCAGTAGCAAATAAATCTAAACAATCGGATATTAAATGACTCTAGGGAAATCACTCGGGTTAAGTCTAAATCAAAGTTCCCAAGGGAAATTTCACTCAAGAAGAAAAATAATTTGCTTATTCAAATTATAATCAATTGGTTACTGAATTGAAAATTAGCTGTAGGTCAGGTAGAGACTATAATCCTTTAGTAATATGTTACATCCAAAAAAGATCCTCATACCATGAACTCTGAATGAAGACTGAAGTTGACATCCAAATAACAGAACAATATGAAACATAAAACTGAACTAGGCTGCAGAACAAGATTCTAAGAATCGACCCTAGAAATATGTATTTCAGCTTCTAAGGATTCCGAGACTCCTCGAGACTTTCAGTTTAATTATGTCTATATGATGCTTGAAAGAAAGATTTTCGTCTTGCAAGATGCCTAGGAAGAACGTAACGATCTTCAGGTCTACTTAGAGAGCCTTTTGATATGTGTATTTCATTTAAGTCAGGGCAAGCCTTTGAGACTCTGAAGAAAGTGAAAAAACATGACTTTCTGACATTTAAGGTAAAATAATTTACATCAAACCACTGGATAACTCTTTCAAAAAGGGGTATCATCTTTGATCGAAGATCAGAGTCAGCTCTACCCGTTGTGCCTAGAGTGCTGTCATCAGCAAAAGCAATAAGTATATCCGCTAAGGACAAACTCTTGTCACAATTAGTGACGGATACTGGTTGACAAAGACGACAGCAAATGATAGTTTCTAAATTTTTAACCACAACCATAAGGTCATTGAGGTAGATTAAAAGAGTATCAACCCAATGAAAGATCTTTATAGAACGCCAAACTCTATTCCAGAGGGGTTAGAAAAGTGCGGATCAACCGAGATGACTCGACCAGATAAATATGATAGAAACCATGAATAAGCATTCCCTCTTATACCAGTATGGGGTAGTTTCAAAAGAAGAATCGTAAGTGTTAATGAGTCAAATGCTTTTCCAACATCAAGAAAAAGAGCAGCAGGTATCATACCAGAGTCAAACGATTAATGTAAATAATTCAAGAGAGGTGCACATGCATGCTCAGTTGAGTGCTTTGCCCTAAAACCAAACTGAAAATCAGGAAAAAAGTGTTTAGAATTAAGAAAATCAAGAAGTCGAGAAAGCATAGCTTTTTCAAGAATTTGACTAATCACTGATAAAAGAGAACTAATTACAGAACTGATTACTTGCCATATCTTCCTAATGTCTTTACCACACGCAGAGAATTTTCTATAATAAAATAACAATTTACCCTAGGTCATTCTGCATAGAGGCTGTCTTATCGGGTGTATCAACATGCCCAATAAGTTTGGAGTCATCAGCATAAGTATTTGTTTTATTTTTGACTGTGGTTGGTGTTTCATTAATATAAATGTTGAATAACGTTGGTCCCAAGATGGTTCCCTGGAGCAATCCACTTAATACTTCTACTTCTTCTAAAAAGGATACGTGTCCATTTTTTCCAAGTATTTTAACCCTTTGCTTTCCCCCGGAAAGAAACTGAAGTACTCACTCTACAATTTCATTATGTAATCCATTTGCAAATAACTTGGTCCTTAGTCGACGGTAACATACTTTATCGAAGGCTTTCATAAAATCTGATAGAATCAAGTTGACAGGGATTGCTTGATCTAGATCCTCAGTAATATAATCATACGGATCAATCAAGTTAGTCTCAACCGAGGGTCCATGTCTGAAGCTATGCTGACTATCACTGAGCAGCTCATTGGTGGTACGGTGTCTGACAATATGAGTATTCACGATTCCTTCTAAGATTTTACCAGCTATAGATGTAAGACTAATGGGTCTTCAATTGGAAATGCTTTTGCGGCTACCCTCTTTGTGTACAGGTGTAAAGTTAGTATTCCACCAGTCCTGAGGAATCTGCTTAGTATCAAGAGATTTCTGAAACATGTTCGTAAGAGGAAGGGCTATTTCTGCAAGAGCTTCTTTCAATACTCGTGGGTGAGCTTGATCAGGGCCAACAGATTTGTTAGGACTAAGCAGCTTCAGACGACTCGCTACATCAGAGGCAGCCACAGTTATCTTTTGCAAAGGTTCCGCAGTTGAATTTTTTGGGGCTTCTGGTAAGGGAGCGTCGTCTGGAGGTGTGAACACTGACTTAAATTGACTACTCAATTCAGCTGCTATATCTTTCGGGGTGCTAACTGTATTGCCATTCACAGGTAGTTCCGTAACTGAGCGTCTCCCTAGTTTCCGAGATGAAGCATACTTCCAAAATCTTCTAGGATTAGATCTTGAATACAATGCCAATCCCTCTTCATATTCTGTCGTAAGTTTTCTCGTAAGATACCTAATTATATTTTGGGTTTGCTTAATTTTCTCATCATTCTCATGGGAGGGGTTACTTTTGTATTTGCTCCAATACTTCTTCTTTTTACATACAGTTTGCTTGACATCACGAGTGATAAACGGTAAGGTTTTGGGTCTTCTTTTCCAGGATATTACTGTATGTTTTTCTATTGCTTTAACTAAAACCCTTTTCATTCTGACCTGCTTGTAATTTGTTTACAAATGTTAACTTAATTATCGTTTTGTGGGTACAACCTAAGCCTACAAGTAATTGCAACATGGTCAATCGCTCCAAATGGTAATTCCAAATCGACACTAGTGGGCATATTGTGGTCATTAATAAACAAAAGGTCTAGTAGGGTTGGGTTCTGCCCACTTTTATGCCTGGTCGGAAAATCCATTGCTTGGTATAGTGAATGTTCATGAAGGCAATCTAGAAGTGGATCATTTGGGTGATCAACTCCTTCTGTAACAGCAAACCCATCAATCCACTGTAGTTCTGGTGAATTAAAATCTCCAACAATAAAAACGTTCTTATATTATTGCTTCGTCACAATTATATGCAGTTGCTAGAAGGGAACTTGTCCGACAAGGGGAGCTGGGACTTTTATGTAAGTAGCCTATGACTGCAGGGAGACTTTGCTGCAGAATCGTTATCTATATTTGCTCAACACAAGGTTCGTAATCTGAATTTACCGTAAGAGCTCTTACCTGGAGCGTAGATATGACGTACCCTGCTATCCCTCTACCATTTGACTTTGATAGATTGGTGAGTAGCTCAAATACAGGTACTTGAATTTGTATTTCAGTAGAATCAAATGCAGTATGTTTTGGTTTCACCTCAGTGAAGGCAAAAACACTTACTTCGTGCCTTTTTGACATCACCGACTTAGTTTTATTTATCTTTGAAGTAATACAGTCTACATTACTATATACTACCATAAGTCCTTCAATAATAGTTTTGTCATCAGCAGCTTCGCTTGATCCAGAATCAAACGATTTAAAAGAAATGGTATGCATAGTGGTTCATAATATCTGCTATCAGATCTAGCACTAACATACGATTCAGTTTCTGTATATTTCGTAGAGTCAACTTCACTAGTACTATCACAAATGGAAACACTACTTATAGAGCTATTTACAGGTCTTAAAGGGGTACCAGATATATCTATGATATATAAATATATATATATATATATATATATATATATATATATATATATATATATATATATATATATATATATATATATATATATATATATATATATATATATTGTAACGTGCTACTTCCACATAATTCTGCAAATAAGACAAAAATGTTTTTTAGTTTTTTCAAAATTGATAATATCTCAGAATCTATTCAATCAAAAACCTATTTGAGGACCTCAACTTTATTACAGTATAAAGACTTTACCTTTCTCTACAAGATGGTGTTTCTTTCATTTCTCCCACAATTGTTTAATTGTATTTTTATAAAATTATATTTATAAAATACTGTAATTATAATTATTTATAAAATTATATTTTTTCCAGTAGTTAATTTTAATCAATTTAATTACCACAACTGCATGTTTTGTTTTTTCTGAATTTAAGGGTTTGGAGAAGTTAAAACTACTAACTAAAGACTACTAACTTAGAGACTACTTAGATAGGCAAGGTACTTAGAGACTTATATCTCGTTTTAGCTTACTTTAGCCTTACTTTAGTCTCTAAGTGGTGTATGTTTGCGACATATATCATTTTGGTCACAAATGGGTTATTAATGTGTTTTGGCTAAAGTAAGCTTTTAATAATCACAGCTGCAGTGGGTTTCTGGAACTATGTGATGCGGGGATTCGCTTGTAAAAATATTTTCCAGTGAGTCCTCCACTAAAAATATAAACGAACCAACCTGAGACTGAAGAAAACTCTCACATCTCAGGTGCCCTCAATGGATCAGTGACCTCAATCGGTTGTTTGAACATTCCCAAAGGAACTCTAAATTTTCTCAAGAGCCATGACCATGAATAAAAGAAAGGCGCCTGTTTGATTTAATAACTTCAAGGCAGTGAGGATGTAGATCAAGACAAAAGTGATAATTTTGGCATTTAAGGCCCACCTTTAAAGTGACATTAAGAGAACTGGCTTTTCAGGGGCTCTTTTTTAATTTTTAAAGCATTGCAAATGCAAAAGTTAAACTTTGGCGTAAAAGCCAAAGGTGGATAAGAATGAGTGTGATAGAGAAAATGAATAGAAATGAAATATACATGATATATATGAAGTAGAGGACTACATTAGAACATAAAATAAGTATCCATTTACATAATAAGAGGGTAAATACTTCCCAACATTTCACTGTCTACGCTCTAAAGTTCGATTGGAAATGAAAAGGGCTATTGCCCTTTTCAATATTCAAAAGTGATAAGAGGGTAACATCCCCCACGCCTATCATTTCCATAAAAGCATTCGCTCAAAATTTTGAGATAGCCATTTTGTTCAAGGTAGTTAAACAATCCGAAAATTATGTCTTGGAGGATTACACCCCCAAATATTTCTTCAGGGAAAGAGTTGTAAACTCTGCTCCGGGCATATATAAGTTGTCTTATAAAAATAGTGGTCTTACTATGAAAGGGTTTTATTTAATTGGAGCTTGACAGTTCTTGTGCCCTTTTTATAGTCATTAGTGATTTGAGGGCAACCAGCCCCCCTTCACGCATATCACTCTTCCAAACCCATGCAATAAAAATTTTGAAGCAGTCTCCTTCTTCAGCATAGTTTGAAGGTCCTGTAACTATGTCTTTAAGGACAAAAATCTTTCCCGCAGCTCTCAGGGCAAAAATATAAGTTATGCTCCCGCGGTATGTAAAGGCTTCATGGAAGGGAGGTCGTATAAACTTTGGAAAGGACTCCTTTGATTAGAAATATGAAGTTCTAGTGACATTTCAAAGATTCAAAGTGATGGAGAGTGATTAGCCCCCCCCCTCTATGCACCATTTTTTCTCAAATGCATCTGATTAAAACTGTGCCATAGCCATCTTGTTTAAAATAGCCCAAAGGACATATAACAATAACTCGAGGGTTGACACAACCAACCAGATCACTAGAGCAAAGCTTTTAAGTTATGCCCTTGGTGCAAATAAGGTTTTAATGAAATAGCTGATTATAATAACTTCAGATGGGGAATTTTATTTGAGATTCTAGTAACCTTTTTAAGAGTCAAAAGCGATTTGTGGGCCAATGCAACCTGGATATCTAATTGAAACTTCAAAGATTCTCCCATTCCCTTATTTGTAATTGAAACACCTAATATGCGCCGATAATATCTTATTTTTTAAATCATTGGATTTACGTGCTAAAGTATCAAATAGTTTCTGTTAATTAACTGTAAGAATGAAGCTAAAAGACTCAATAGTACGCAAAACTCTAGAAATGGAATTTTAACATCACTTGATATGTCATCGACTTATTATGTTGATTCCAAATACATAAAACTTTTTAGATTTAGTTTATTCCATAAAAGGCTAAGAAACTGCGAAAATTTGCTTGATTTTTGAAAGAGGGAGGAAATACCCACTAACAGTCGAAAAATTCTAATTGAAATCGGACCATTACATTATAAGCATCAGAGAACCTTACGGCAGAAGTTTCAAGCCCCTACAAGTTTCTAAGTTTTAATTTATAAATTCTTCTAAAACTCTTTAAGATCTAATGTCCTTACGCTTTTCACTTTCGATCAACATAACTGCTAAACTATTTAAATTTTCTGATCCATTATTGATATTAGATAGATTTTATTTGTTTTAGCTAGGAAAATTAATATTCCACAGCTTGGAAATTTTGTTTTGTGTATTTTGATGGGAGCACTGGATCTTTACAAATGCGGAGACCGATTGGGCCTAATTATTCCAATTGCTCTTTAGCTGGTTCTCATCTTTAAAATCCTGAAGTTTGTGGAGTTTCATAAATTAAGTGAGGACACTGAGTTTCTTATGTATAAAGTTACAGCTGAGCAATATACCGTGAGCACACTGAATAAGGTAAAAGATCAGAGAACGAGATCCTGCACGAATGATTTTTACCTTATTTTATATCACTACCATCATTTAAGCATTCACTATTTTAGAAATCTCTCTCATGGTCGCCATCCCTTAGTGATCTATCACTATTTCTAGTCATTTTTTATGTAACCTGATGATTTTCTTCTAGCTAGTTATATAAAGTGATTTTTGTTCTAAAACTAGTAATGCCTTCAAAACTCAGCAGTTTTTATCGATATAGCTCTTAGATTCATGATTCAATCGAATAAATCATACAAGAAGATAAAAATTAAAACAATGCAAAATTGTGATTCACAACAGTTCCTAATGTTCCAGATTTGAATTTTTGCAAATATACTGCCTTTGAAACTTCTGACTTCCCACCATATATCCATAGCAGATATAAACCCCAGAGTGTTATCATCAAGATAGTTGGTTTAACTATTTAATCGCTGTATTGCAAAATTTTTCTATATTTTCTATTTAACAGCATTTGCTCGGGTTGAATTTTTGTCTTCATACGAGTTTTTTCTCTTTAAAGTATCACTCCTAAATTAGATTTTCTGCTGTTGTGACCTTTGAAATAGGAGTAACCAATGGATATGAATACGCCGTCTACATCTGCAAATAGAAAAGAAATGGAAGCATTGAAAAATAAGAAGGCAGATGTACATTTAATATTATTTTCTACATGAAAAAAGAAATCATTGAAAAAGAAAATAGGACTTGGTGCTTGTTATAATAGGATTTGTAATATAAACAGATAGATTAAATAGATCGTGGTTTGATGACTGAAGTACGGAGTAAGGGGGGGCTTCTCATCCAAGAATAGCAATGGTATAAATTATTTAAATTTTTTCTACTAGTCCTAAGAGACGTGATCGTCTATTACTAGGTTGCTTGCTACCACTGCAACCGGATTTTTACTTTTCTTCTATTGATCCTGTGAGTAAATTTGCCTCTAAATGTCATCTTTACAAATCCAATTCTATATTTAGACTTTTCACTTTTCATAGGTTAGATAACTCATTAGAATGAAAAGTCAGAATCAATACTGATTCTGACTTTTCATTCTAATGAGTTATCTATTATGGTTGAATAATATCTTTAATCTGGTTGATATATCTGGATTAATATCTTTAATCCAGGTTGAACACACCTGGATTAAGTTGGATATTTTATGAACATATTAGTTCAGTTGGCCCTTTTCAGCTCAAGAATTGCGAATTATTTCAACACTCGGCTATAAGCTTTGATCTAATCAAAACTAGTCCATTATAATTCAAGGTTTCGCAATAACTGGTTAAGGGTAATAGTGACGTGTAACCCTGACCTACATAAGAAGATTGTCAGAATAATTATTTGTGCATGAACTGTAGAACAGAACTGTTGAGCTATTATTATTGAATCATTTGAAATAGTAAGCGAGAATCATTTTATTTTACCAGTGAGCGAGCAGAAGAGGGGTGGTTTCTGTCGCAAGGACGGTAGTACCTGCCGAGAGTGGTGTCTCCCTTAAACTGTAGGGAATAGGTAGCAGAAACCTACGTTTGTAGTTTTTGTATTTGGTATATAAATATGGCGTGTTTCAGGCGTGATGTCTTTTACCAGTAGTGACGAAAATCCTGTCCTTGTTTATTTGCCGGTACTGAATTTTATACAGAGATATTTGCTAATTGGCGCACAGAATGACGTAATTAAAAGGCACAGAGTGGAATTTTTTGACACTACTTCGGTCAAAGTGGCAAAGACGTTACTGTGGCAACTTTGTCCTGGTCATGAAGATTGTTCTATTAGGAAAGGAAATAACGCACTGGTTAGTCAATCCAGTATCATAATTATTTTATTGAAATCTCTTGACGAGACTGACATTGCTGTTCTGACATTCGTCATAAAGTGACCTACGGAAGTACCCTTCCTCCCTGCCACTGCCTACACCTCTCTATTCTCACAATTTAACGAGCTCCATCAAGTTGTCTTGGGATTGTCTTTAAAGTTTGACAATTATAAATTGAGCTTCCCACAATTACCCAAGGTGGCTTCAGTGCTAGATTTACATGCAACCGTTATCGTCTCAAAGGTGCCGGACGCCTCATCTGACCCTCTTCAGCAAAAATCTGCTATAGAGCAGATTACTGGACATGGACAAGCACGTAGCGTAAAGCCCGTCATTGACAAGTGGTATATCAATATGGACAAGTCTGCTTCGGAGGACTTCTACTCGTCAATCCAGAATGTAATATTCGATACTACAACAAAAGTGTCTTCCAAGTTGTTTTTTGGTATTACATGTAATATTCCGACCGATGTTGATATTACGGTACTCGAAAGCCAACAAGGTATCAAAGATTATAAAAGATTGGGCCTATCAAAGTTTATGAAACTCGAATTCTCGGATTCTTTTGTTCAATCTACGATTTTCAAGCATGGCCTCAGGGTGGACCATGAAAATTCTCCTGTTTACGAGTTTAAGGACCTACCCTAATGCTGTTTTAAATGCCGATCACAAGACCACCTGCAGAACTCCATGTGAAGGATACTCGATCAGATCCTTGACTAAATTCGCAAAGGCTTGTGGTCTGCTGATGAATCTTGTGAACAAGTTACTTTCAAACTCTCTACAGTATATAATGAATGGGGACCTTAATTCTGATATTAATCGATCATCTGTGAGTTCACTTTTTGTGAGTTCACGATCTTCTGTGTGTTCATTTTTTTGAGTGTCTCCCGTTGTACTGCGGTTTGCCCGAATCCCGCAAACTTTCTAATGTTCATCACTCTTGAAGTACAAGTGATATTGACCATATTATTTACTCACCTGCTATTATCTCTTCTTCTGTTTCTGTTCATGTTAACAAGCCAAGATACTGACCACATTCCAATTTCAACGACATTTACAATGGATATTGATCTATCGGAAACCAATTTCTAGTTAGAAAAATAAAAGTGGTTTGAAAAAAGCAGCTGGAGCATAGCAATTATACCGCACAACATCTCTACTTTGACAGCACTTCTTTCTACCGTATGTGTTCCATATCATCTTCTTCAGCGCCAGGTACCTATGAATGGTAAAGCTGATATTTACTGTTATGATAACCAGCTTTTGATATGTATGAAAAGGCAGAAAAGGCTGCCATACCTCGGCAACGTATTCGTAGATGAACACAAAAACATATCTGGTCAATGTACCCCTTGTTTAAAGTCGATAAAATTAAAGCGAAACTATGGCTCTAGCAATGAATGTGGTCAGCCAAGTTTTGGGTGTGTGGCTGATCTCAAATGCAAAACAAAAACCAAATATTAACGTTATCTGAGGTCAGCACGTTACCGCGGTATGGACTTCCCTGTGAGTAGGAAAGATTGGCGAAAAGTGATCAATTCTGACAAGTTCAATGACGATACTATGACAAGTAATTGTCTTCCACGTTCAGCTTGGTATAAACATCATTCTTCGATTTTTTCGGTGATTAACTATTCAGTGCAATCTGTGTACACTCACCTTCCTACCCCCCCCCTTCTAGTACAACGCTTTCCCAACGCCACATGGTGCCCGTATTTTTTTCTTCCGTAATTAATGCTGTGAAAAGCTTAAAATCTGATTCAATAGATAAAGATGGTATTTCTAAGATGCATATACCGATTCATTGCACCCTCCTTATATCTCACTTTCAACTTCTTTTTCACATGTGTCTATGTACTTCAAGCGTACCTGAGATTTTTCTGTGTGGCACTGTGTGATATATGGACCAGCAGCCCCCCTCCCCCTTACAGAACTCGGAACCAAATCCCTCATTCGTTCACTTTAGAAAGTTTTAAAATAAGAATCTCGTATACATCTAAAGATTTTAAAGTGTAAATTCATCATCTCATAGGATTTGTGCTTTTTGGCACAAGTTTTACAGCAAGCAAAAAATGATACTTTTTACCTTTGGCACAAGTCTTACAGCAAGCAAAAAATGATACTTTTTAAACTATCAAAATTGGATTCAAAAATGTAACTTTTGATTAAAGCCAATTAGAAACCAGATTTCTATTTCTGGTCTGGTCAACAAACTAGAGGTGAAAATCCTCGTTGTAATAAATCTTTTGTAAGGAGGTTAGGCCATATGTTGGATAATTAAAAGAACAGTTGTATTGCAACATCTCAGAGGTCAGTCTACCCAGTGCTTAATTTAGAAATCCGGGTTGATTCTGGATATATAAGGTAGACCAAAAGCCAGGAGTGTATTCAGTCAAACTCGCTCCTCGATGCGCATTATACTGCTATTTCATATTGAAGTCATTTTATCTGAAGTGGTGTATGAAGTAAGAAAATAAAGTTTGACCTAATTGTGTTAGTCTATGAGTCAAGGTATCAGGTATAGTGCCTATTGTCTATTGGGTCGTTCCCAAGGGAATCCTCCCAACTCGGGAGACCTGAATATCACGATAATGATTCTGTCTCCATGGTTATAGAGATTTGTCAATAGAAACCTCTCAGTCTATGTCCCTTAACTACTAAGCTCCCATTTTCAGATCCGAACATCCACTTAAAAATACTTTATAAGAAACCCCCCCCCCCGTAACAGTGGCGTGGCCTTCAATAAAGACATTAAAGGAACTGTATATACCTGGCAACATGACTGCCTGCTACCCCAGACAAATACGATTATTTACAGATTATTTTTTGATTTTTAAGTGCATTTAATTTTAAATTATTTAAGTGCAGTATAATTTTATTTCTATTTATGTGTTTTTTGTGTACCCATCTAAAAATAATTAGAACCTAGTAGTTAAAATGAAATACCAATAAAATTTAAAAAAAACCTTTAAAAATTCTTTAAAGAAAAACTGAAATAACAAATATGGCCCAGGAACAAGATGAATTATTAAAAGCGCAAAAAATTATTGCAACTTCGGCAGAAATTGCCAAATCATTACCTGAGTATGAAGGGGATACGGATGTGGATCAATTAAACATCCATTTAGGACAATTTGTGGAAATGACTAAAATTGACTTAAAAGTATTAAAAAACATGCTACTCTTAAGACTAAAAGGACAGGCATTGACGTTTTTAAAACAAATCGAAAATACCGTAGGAACAGAAGCCACCTCGACAATTAACTCATTAGAGTTATTGCAACAGGCTTTTCAGAAGAGATTCATCGATACTAGTTCATTGAACAAACTAAAACATGGATTAGTAACATTCGAACAGACCCAAAACGTCAGAGAATATTTAAATAAAATTGGAATCCCAACAGAAGCGCGATACGGTTCAGGCGAAGGAGAATTATATGAAAAAATAATACTAAACGCATTTAAACAGGGACTCAACCCAAAACTATATCGTTTATTAATTGCCAAAAATATCAACAACTTAGAACTGGCAATTCAGGAAATAGAAAGAGCCGTGGAAATAGATTCAATAGTCCTACAGCATCAAAAATTGTCAATAAATGCAGTAGAAAGCAAAACAGCTATAAAATCAAGAGATCCCTCTCCGCGATTTTTCTCCAGAGAATCATTGCCAAAACCACTTCGAAATCAAATTTGAACCACCACACCTCCAAGACAAGTACGTTTTGCCCCCAATAATCAATTGAGGGCACAAACCAATAATGAAACCCTAAGGTGCCACACCTGTAACCGGTTAGGCCATATTGCAAGGAATTGTTTTACAAACAATAATTATCGCCCTAATTTTAGGGGATCGAGCAACCGTTTGTCCAGGGGGACAAACTATAGTGGGTTTGCCCCTAGAAGCAATCGAGGGAACACCTTTTTAACAAGAGGTAATTAGCCAACCAAAAATCAGAATTTTGCACACAATACGTATCAGTATCGCGGAGGGTATCGCGGAAGAACAAATCAACCTAGTAACAATTGGAACATAAGAGGTAATTATATCAGCCGACGGAACCAATATAACAACTCAATTTCAATTAATGATCAAGAAAAGCAAAGTAGAACAAATGAAAACTCTATACTTGAAATCCGGGAACCCCAGGGAAACGACTCAAGCCTCCAAAATTCATAGGACCAAAATTTGGTGGCAAAATAATGTATAGGTCCCCACCAGTGATTATACCATTTTTGAGTTCAAATAATAATAATATGTTACCAGTATTTGGAAATTTTAATGCAGGAAATATTTATTTCTCAGCCCTTATAGATTGAGGGGCAACAGTAAATGTGATAAATACATCCATATTTAAGAAATTACCCAATTATATTAAACGACGAATGAGCAATATCTGTCCCAATTTATCAATCGTAACCGAACATAATCTGGATGTAAAGGGTACTGTGTACCTAGCCTTGCGCAAAGATAACAGATATTTCGTTACTCGATTTATAGTTTGTAAGAATTTTCCATACGAGGTGATAATAGGCGCTAATTTTTTAAAAGCCAATAGAATATTATTAGATGTAGCAAATTCAAAGTTTATCTATCCGACAAGAACCAAATCAGAAATAAATAACATACAAGCAAACAAGGTAAAGGAAAACATAGGCAACTTAAAGGGGTATAGAAAGAAACAAATTCAAGAAATTTCCTATTTATGGAGAAAACTAGCAAATATAGAAACTCCCGGAAAAACACTAGCGAATAATATTCTAAATTCAATAAAAGAAAATAATAACGAAAAATATTATGGATTTGTAGTACGAAAAACTAAGATTCCTCCCAAATCAATGCAGAGAGTCCAAATATCACAAATGTTAGAACCAGTTAATGATAAAAATGAAATTTGGATAGCTTCACCGTTGGGAGATCTCCCGAAAAATGTAATCTGTGAAGAACAAATTATAAATTACGAAAAGAGTGAAGGTTACATTTGGGTAACAAACACTCACGAAAATGATCTGATTACCCTAAGCAAAGGAACATGCTTAGTAGAGATACAAATAGTATCGGAAACCGATATTAATAATTGGAAAAATTCGGAAAAAAACTTAGTTAATAATATCAATATTCAAGTTAACAAGGAATACGCCCTAACAAGACATCAATTTCTTGAAAAATTCGAACTAAGTCACATAACCGACATTTCATTGAAACAAAAATTATGCGACCTATTATGGGAATATAGAGATGTCTTTTCGACATCTGAAGACGACATAGGACTTTTCCCATTTTATGAACATGCAATCCAAACTACGGGGCTGCCAGTGGCAAAACAACCATACCGTATTCCTTATAAACATAAAGAATGGTTAATAAATAAAATACAGCAACTCGAAAAAAACCAAATCATAAGACCGAGCATAAGTCCATATTCTGCCCCCGTTATACTTGTGCCGAAGAAGAATACTGATCTTCGACTTGTGGTAGATTATAGAGCCCTCAATAAACAGGTAGTTACAGGTAGTTAAACAAATTTCCCCTACATAGAATAGACGAAATTCTAGATTCCATATCAAATAAAAATAAAATATTTACTTCCCTAGATTTGACACAAGGCTATCATCAAGTAAAAATAGCAGAGGGGGATGTTTTAAAAACAGCGTTTTCAACGACAGAATGTGGCTCTTATGAATATTTAAGAGTACCGTTGGGACTAAAAACTAGCTCAAGTGCATTATGTAGACCCCTACTTCATTTATTAAGAGGTCTAAATAACATAATTCATTTTGTTGACGACGTCATAGCTATGGACACAGATACGGAAGACCATTTAGTAACCCTAGCAAAAGTATTTGAGAAATTTAGAGAAGGTAATTTAAAATGTAGACCAGAAAAAGTAAATCTGTTTCAAACAAAACTAAAATTTTTAGGAGTAGTCGTAACACAAGGACAAATTTCCCCAGAACCTGAAAAAATAAAATCTGTTAAAAATGTAAAACCCCCCCAAACCATTAAACAATTACGAGGAATCTTAGGTTTAATGAGTTATATTAGAAAATTTATAAGAAATTACGCACAAGTAGCGAAACCTCTAACGAACCTCACTAGAGGGAACCCACAAAAAATTACGTGGTCTAAAATAGCTCAAGATTCATTAGATCATTTGAAAAAAGGCTTTAACTTCAGAATCTGTTTTATTATTACCCGACTTCCAAACAGGACAATTCGTTGTTACAACGGATGCCTCAACCAAGGGGATTGGGGCGATTCTCTCCCAAATAATAAACGGGGAAGAAAAAGTTATAGCATACGCTTCTCGTACCCTTACACCCGAAGAAAGCAATTACTCTGCGACACAGCTTGAATTATTATCGATTATCCACCATTTAGAAAAATTTAAACATTACTTGATAGGAAGAAAATTTAAACTGCGTTCCGACCATAAAAGTCTTCAATACCTACAGACTTTCAAAAAGCCAACGGGAATACTCGCAAGATGGATGCTAAAAATCCAGAATTTAGATTATGAGTTTGGACATCTTAAGGGAAAACAAAACGCCCCATGTGATTATCTAAGCAGATTTCCAGATAATACCCCCGCAGAAAATGAAAACGAAGAAGTGAACACAATAAAAGCAAAATATGTTCCAAAGAATAAGGGTTTAAAAATAAAAACCAATAATTCGGTTGAGAAAGAACAGAAAGACAGCCCGCTTTCCTTAAATTCTATAAAAATATATCAAAAGAAAGACAATACTTGTGCTGCTCTAATAGAATATTTCTTATATGATAAAGAGCTACCTGATGAAATGAAATCTTTTAAAAAAGAAATTGATTATTATTATTATGATTTAGATGAAAAAATACTATGTAGAATAATGACCAATAGCGATATCAGAAATCAAACTTCCATTGTACCAATTTTACCCCAAATTTTGGAAAAACCCGCTTTTGAATTTTTTTCATTGTGAAGTGGGAGGTCATCTGGGAATAGATAAGACTTTCCATAGATTAAAACAATATTTTTTCGTTACTTCAGCCTTAACGAAGTTAAAGAATTATGTTAATAATTGTGAAACATGTAATTTAAGAAAAAATCCTCAAGTCTACCCTAATCCAACGATAGGAAGAACGCCTACGGCCCGGTTTCCATTTGATATAATTTCGTTTGATTTATATGGTACTAGCGGAGGATTACCCACGTCTAATAAAGGACAAACCTGCGTACTGTCAGTAATCGATCACTTTTCCGGTTTCACATTTGCTAAGCCATTAAAAAATTAAAGCGCTTACGCGACATCAAAAGCTCTTGCTAAAATTTTCCTTAATTTCGGTATTCCTAATACAGTATTAAGCGACAATGGCCCTAATTTCGTATCAAAAGTAACCAAGGCTTTAATGTCTTTTCTTCAAATAAGTAAATTGGTAACGACCCCCTATCACCCCCAGGCCAATGGAAAAATCGAGAACAGACACAAGCTATTCTCTAATATTCTAAGCATTTACACAAAAGAAAATCGGAGAGATTGGCACGAAACTTTACCTTATTTAACAAATGTGATTAATACAGCTTATTCCCGAGTTATACGTGATAACCCATTTTATATATTATTCGGACGAGACTTTAGAATCCCGTATAATGAAATTATAGAGTCAAGACAATACTATAATGACTCTGAAGATTATAAGCAAGAATTTATCAATAGAATGAGAAAAACTTATAAACTTGTGAAACAAGAAATAGAAAAATCAAAAAGGAAACAAGAGGCCGAAAATATCCAGAATGTTAAGGGTAAACTCGATTTTCAAGTAGGAGATTGCGTTTACTTAAAAAATGAAAACAAATCGGACGGCAAAAAGTTTTCTGACCGATACATAGGACCCTTCAGAATAATTAAGAAATATGATAATGTTACATTTAAACGATTAAAACCAAAAACGGGAAAAATCTATAAAACGCATGTCAGTCGTATAAAAAGGGCAAAATTCAAAGAAACATGGACCCCTCAACCTTCAACATCAAATACCTCGGAGGATGAAAATGAACCACCTCGCTCTAGACTAAGTGAGCTTAAACCTTTAAATTTTAAACAAGGATATTTTGAGAATAGTAGTGACGAAGAAAAATTTAATTTATTTCTAACGATGACAAATATGGTTACCCCCCAAAAAAGTACCCCCTTCACGCGGAGACGGAAGAAAAGCGACTCATCTTCAAGTGAGAAGTTAGAAGCATTGGACTATACGATTTCTCCACAAACGCATTTTTTCCCGGATACAATTTCAACACCTTACCCTCCAAAACGTTTCCCCGACAATTTAGTAAACCCTATTTCACCGATAGACAGACCTTTATCGTTACACGATGAATTAAATAAGGTTATACAAACTCCTGGGGACATAGAGTCAGAAAGGGTCAACCAGCCCCAAAGACAAACATTACGAGAGACAATGGATCTTATTAATTACCCAATTAAGACTAGACAAAGTACATTTAATACTAATCCATGAACACTACTGATGAACACTAGTATCACGATATAACCGTTTCAAAAGCAAAACCAAAGGACTGAGTATCTTGGAAGGTAACCCTAATGCAATCAGTTCCGCACCTCCCGGAAGATATGACTTTCAAGCAATGGAGGCACCCCAAGAAAACATTTGAATCCTCCCAAAGCTCCTAAGAATCCTTCAGTTCTCCCGAGCCAAGAAATCAACAGAACGAATCAATCAGTAAACCCTCTACTTCGCGAGGAGAAGAAATTTACGAAGGACAAGCAGGGTCAACACCTATATCTCAAACTTCTACTTCAAAAGAACCAGGCAATAAATCCACGAGTACTAGTTCCTCAGATACGGACAGTGAATCAGACGCAGATAAATTCAAGGACTCGGAAGGAATAAGACTACACAGTGCAACGGCCCAAGCAAAAAAGGCACAACTAAACGGTCAAAAATTCCTTAAGAAACAATATAAAAAATTTGATTTATTATCGCTAGCAAAACAGAAGAAGAAAACAGTGCCTACAGAAGAAAAGGTAACAACCAGATCCGGCCGGGTTGTCAAAAAACCAGATAAATTAGATTATTAATAAGCAATCTATCAGCCTGGGGTAAAATAAAAAAAATAGTCATTTTTTTCACTAATTGTTAATTGGTCTCACTAAGAAACCACCCCGTAATAAAATATCCCTAAAGAAAATACTTTTCAGGAAGTCTGCCTAATCAAAAATTGAAAAATTGGCCTTCTTTATCAAAAAGCGCTCAATATTGTGAGTAGGTCCCGAATTATTTTTTTTTAACAAGAATAATCAAAAAAGGTGCTACTATTTTGTTAACATAGTCTACCACAATAATAATTCCTTAACGCAAAAGCTTATTAACAAAACTATAACTAACACTTGCCCTACAGAAATAGCTGTCCTCTTATCTAACGTAAAAATTAAATATTGCAAACCATAAAGGCTTATAGAGATAACCATCAAACAATAGTCAATTAAAACTCATTAGTAGCCTTAAACAAAAAGAAATAATTATTAATAAATTACAAATAGTCAAGTGATAACAAGCGTCCTCGTGAATTGTGGTCAAAGCCAAATTTGTTCCAATTTACTTTGCAATACTTTTTAATTATCATTCCCACACTCCTTTTTGGCATATTCTTGATTCGTTTCTTGCTATTGAATAAATTTAGTGACATCAGACAACTTAACTTTTAACTAAAAACGTCTTTTATGCAGCTATAACTTGCAATACCTAACAGGCATTTACATTTGGCATCGAATCTACTTTGTTCAAGTAAGATTAAGACTCGTAATTCTCGAATATAAGACCTTTTGAAATTATTGTCTGATAATTTACCCGACAAAGTAAAAACAACTTATTATTCACACTAAAAATTTCCTAAAAACCCCATCCAATCCTCCCCGCAATATTAAGGTCGCTTTTAAATACTTTTTCAATATCAATTTTCTTAGTTACTAATTCCAGCTTTATTAATTAATTATCTAATTTGCTCCGTAATTATGGCTAAAACAATTATAGACACAGAATTTATTTCAATTATTCATGCTAAAGAAAATATAATCTATTCGGCCGCAATGTTAGTTCAAGACGAAAATGGTAAAGAAGTATTCGCAGAAAGCTGGTACCTAAGTTATGATTTAACGAAATTTAAACCTCACACGCATAAATTTGGGCTAAAATTAGCAAACAGCCCAAAATATCGACCCGCAAGAGGAGAAGTAAGAAACAAATACTCGAACAAAAGCAAAAAAGGGAAGAACATGACAACTTTACAATTAACAATAAAAAATTACAGAAAAAATTTAATATCTGCTATTGGTTTTGCAAAGGACCAATCCAAACAGACCTCCTATTAATTGATAAATATAAAAACCAGAAAATATGCTATAAATTCGAAGAAAATATAAATTGTACTAAATACGAAGGGGTACACCGGCATTAGAGGAAATCCGGCATTACGCAAAGTTTTTATACGACCCGAGCGCACAAGAATATGCCTTAAATAGGGATAAAATTTTCTTAAAACGAAAAAAAAAACAAACAATAAAAAAAAGACGCATATAAAAACGTGTTGCCTTCCAAAAGATTTTAAATTCTAAAGTACAAAATATTATTTTTAGATCCGTAACCAGAAGGAAACCAAATCAGGTAAAAATCCACTCAACTAACCGCTTATACTAACCAGGGGAAATGTCGTATAAAAGAACCTTATACAATACAGATCCTAATGTTCTAAGACCTTTGGAATTCGTCCAAAACCAAGCACCTACAAGACGAGACTTTTGGTTCCAAATAAAACCCAGAGCTTACCAGATCTTTCAAAAATAAGTCATGAGGCAAACGAAAATATCTTAGAATCAGCTATAAAAAATGCAGTAAGAAACTTGCGTTACGATATTCTCCGTTCCTTGCTGCGCGTTCCGATTATCCTAAGTGATAATTTGATAATTGAAATAATGGTTATATTACTAATAGGTACCTTTTCGCCAGAGGTAATGAGAAAAGACTATGGATACAGGCATAGATTCGCCCTCTACAATTTTGCAGTACTTCTTTGTTCAACTCCCTCAAAGAAATATCCGTTAATTGCGTCTATAATATGTGAAAATTTTTAATTAACACCACTTGCAGAAGAAAATTTCGAGTTGCCTTGGCCTTTAAAATTCTTAACAATGCTAATGGAGGTAGATTATAGGATATTTGACAAAAATCTTCTCTTTAAAATCTACGAAAATAACAATATACACAATTATTACTGGATTAATAACTCGATTCTTTACTTATATCTAGGACAGTACGAAGAATTAAAACGTTTAATTAGTAAGTTTTATACAATAGATGAAAACATTGGGTCAAAATTAGTAAAAGGAAAAGATATTCTATTATATGAAAAAATAATAAACTGCATAAGTCCGCTATGTTTCCATAAACAACTGATTTTCAAAAGAGTTCGTATTACTCCAAATAACCCAAGTTTAAAGGAGTTGTGTAGAAAAAACATACGTTTAATGATGGGAAAAACAGACATTCACTACACTTTGGCTAATCTAACACTCCCCGAAACCCTAAAACGGTGTTTACTACACATAGAAGATATTCATGGAAATAGCAGCCAAGAATATCGATTGACATTTATGACTCCACACCTATTAAAATCTGAAATAAACCAGACTTCAGGCCAAGGGCCAATATTAAGTATTCCAAATGACCATGAATTAGACTGTTCAAATTTAATCTAACTACTATTACTTTTAAACAGTAGGTTAATAATAAATTAATTTACGGTAAATGTAAATCTTTCATAACAAAAAAATATAGACCTCCAACAAGCACGAAAAAATTCGTTCCTTTCTTTTCTTATGTGTAAGAGATCTAATAGATCGTCTTCTGTAATTTTACTACTCTATTTCCAAGTTGAAAATATTCCAATGCATAATGACTGAAAGGATATGATACAAAATGTATTACTTTTCGACAAATTATGCATTGGAAGTTCAAAAAAAAATTGGATTAAAGTATCAACCTAAAAACCATTAAGTTAATATAACTTAAATTTTTTTTAGAAATTGGGTTATATCTGTCAAGGAAAGTCAAGGAAAATGAGTAACCATCCACCAAATTCTTTTTTCACAATTCAAGTAAAAAGCGCGCAAATAAAGAGAAAGGCCTCAGAGATACAAAACTACTTGATTAATATCGATCCTAGTCTATCACAGGCTCTAATTCGACATAGCACTTTCCATGTTACATTAAAGGTTATCCACCTAAAAAATAATAGTGAAGGTGAATTAATGAAAAATGCTTTCACAAGGGCAATATCAGCTTTTCAGCAAGAACTTAGCAAGAATCAAATACTACTCGACTTTCAAGGTGTCGGAGAATTTTATGAACAAATTTTATATGCCCAGTTAAATAATGAGGAAGAATTTAAAGCTCGCTTAAGTCCTGTTTTAGAAAAAATTACTGAAGAAGTCAGTAAAAGCGGGATACAACTCGCCAACCAGGAATGCTGGAAGCCTCACTTGACTTTAATAAACATAAGAAAAGTCGCTAGGTTAAGAAGGATGGCGAAAAAACTTCACCCATCCATAACATCTGTTTTTAAAAATATGAAATTTGGAGTCGAATTCGCAGGAAGTATCCAATTTTGTTCTATGCAAGGTCCAAAAAACGAAGAAAATTATTATGAAATATTAACCGAAATTAAATTCGACAAAAAAACCAACTAAAGAAATCTGGAAGAATTTGGAACGAGGAAATATAATAGATAATACAATTAGCAGGTAACTATATATGGGGATTAGCTATAACATGGATATATATATATATATATATATATATATATATATATATATATATATATATATATATATATATCATTGCTATAAGCTTAATAACTCTTGACGTCACTAATGGCATAGTAACTAACCTATGTGTGTCCTTTAATACAATAAAATTTTGTTTACAAGTATAAAAATAAGCATCTCGCAAACCAAATACGTCTATAAATAAGACTGGCCAACCTAATTATTATAAAAGCCAGCCTTAAAAAACTTAGAGTATCTTTTAAATTGAACTCCTTTTTATGTATATGGATAAAAATTCTTATTTTTTTAAATAGTATATATGTTTACGAAATCAATTTGAAGTTCAATCGACAGTTTATCACCAAATCAGACACGAATTAAAAAAAATAAAATAAAGGGGAGCAACATGGAAAAATAAAAGCGCAAAAATTTTAATCTTACCAAATTTTAGCTTCGTCGTGCCATTAAAAAATGTCAATTCTGTAATAAATATACATCCTGAAAACTTAAAATATGAACGCTTAAATCCGTGCGTATGAACAATAAGACAAAAATTCGTACCTGGCAAAACAACAAAACTCTGAAGGGCAAAATTGCTAGCCGTGACGTTCGAAAGTGAAAATCACGAATAGGCATTTTATCTAAGAGACTTGTAACACATAAAACGTACAATGTATGCATTGTATAATAAATAACCCTTGAGGAACGTCTGCTAATGGAAGAATGATTTTTACGACCCAGAAATGTACTTCAATTAAAACACCCAACAAGTGCCTTTCGCATAACAAGAGTGTAAATAAATAATTACACTTGTAAAAAACCTGTAGCGTTTTTAAAAGAGTTTTAAATTATAACCAAAAGACCGCCTAGCGGATTTCAAAGTAATGAAAAGTTACCACCCATATTTTGAATTGACCAATTACAATGCAGGATCCCCGAAGGCATTTAAAGAAATAACCAATCACAGTGCTAGATCTCAGTGGTAGATATATATTTATTTGAAGCCCAATTATTTTGTCAAATAATTTCTGTTCATCTATGTAATTATCGCAAGCTAGATAATTATGACAAACAACTCGAGGAAAACTAAAACGCTATAATTTTAACCTTTTTCCTTTGCAACATTATAATAGAAAATTATACAAGACTAGAAAAATTACAAATTAACTTAACAACCAATTTTGTTTATATTCAAGAAAAAATAAAAATAAGTAATCATTTTTATATTCATTAAATTGAAACTATTACGTTTACCTAATTATTTATCTAAATTAAAACATAATCTAGTTAAAAATTAAAAAGGGTTAACTAGTTCAAAACACCGTTATATATGTAACGAATATTTCCATTGAATGATTACGGTGCGCTGATTGGAAAAACACTCAATGCGCTGTTCCTTACACCATATTGTACCGTATTATGCGCCGCAAAATAATAACAATAAAAAAATCTGAGAATCACAAAAAAGTACTTAATTTATTGTATAAAATAAATAATGCAATGCATAAAAACTCTCTTAAGGGTATAATGCGCCGCATAAGACAATTTTTTCTTCTCTTGCCGTACTTGAATAAGAAAAGAATTGCATATAGAAATAAAATAACTTAAATCCTTCTGACTTAAAGAAATTAACACCATAATATTTCCAGATTATCATCAACCAAATACCAAGCCAAACAGGTAACCTTAAACTTATATCCTGCTTAATAGTAAAACCAATTAATAACATGCCCTTATAGAGAACACTAGGAAATCCAAAACAGTCAAAAAACAAATCGGCACTAATACTTCAAAATTCAAAAAAGGGAAAAATTTTAAGAAAATGAATCTGACGGAAATCAGAAAGTGGGAAAATCCAAGAAATTGTCAAAGGCCAAAAGTAAACCAAGAAAATCAATCTTTAGATTTTACGATTGTGTCATATAATGTGCTAGCTCAAAGGTATCTTGAAACAATGCCTTATTTGTAATACAACTGTAACGAAGAAAATTTGAAGTGGCCAGATAGGAAGCAAAGATTTTTTAACCAATTCAAAATGTCAAACGCAGATATTGTATGCTTACAGGAAGTGGAAGCTGACTATTATTATAATACCTACTTATCTTATTTTCAATATCAGGGGTATGATGGCGTATTTAAACAAAAAACCCAAGGAAAGATTGATGGATGTGCAACTTTTTTAAGAAATGTAAATTTAGCCTAAAAGAAGATCATTCCTTAGAAATGCGAAAAAATGGAATAAATATCCTTAATCGAGATAACATTGCACTTATTTCTATTCTCACCCCATTTAAGAACCCGGATAAACAGATATGCATTGTAAACACGCATTTGTTATACAACCGTAAAAGAGAAGATGTACGTTTAGCCCAGCTCCAAATACTTCTAGCAGAAATTAATCGCGTTGCTTGCAAAAATACTAACTACTTTCCAGTTATTCTTCGTGATGATTTAAATTTAACTCCTTCAAGCAAATTATACTCCTTTTTAAGCCAAGGAAAGCTTAAGTATGAACATCTAGATATAATAAAACTAACTATCTATAGTTCAAAGAAAATAGGGAAGACCTTTCTTCCAAAGGAGTTATATATTTCTGATTCTTGTCAACACTTACAAGAACTAGAACAAAAAAATTGCATTGAAGAAGCAATCTTTTCATCCGGTACATTAACACATATATTTGCCTTCAAAAGTGTTTATAATTCAGATAAATTTCCAAAAGCTCGTTTAAATTCGACTAATCACAACTTAATTGACCATATTCTCTATAGTAATATTGACGAAAAATTTAATAAACAAGAAACACAAGAACTAATACTATTAGAAAGGCTTCGTCTCCCAACAAATAAGGACTGCTTAGAAATAGATTCATTGCCTAATAGTCAAAATGGATCAGGCCACTATCACCTTGAAGCAAAATTTCGTTGGAATTGCGAAAAAAAAAATAAAAGACTTTGTTAAAAACTTTTAGATACTCTATAGAAATAAAATAACTTAAATTCGTTTAACCTAAAAGAATTAATATAATACTATATCCAGATAATCCTCAAGTTAATCCCGCAATAACAGGTAATTATAGATTATATACCGCTTAAATAAAAAAACTAACAAAATGCATATAAGAAGAACGGTCAGTAACCCAAATCTCAAAAACGATGAAACAGAATATAACCTCTTAGACCACATAAAACCTGGTTCTCATGAGGACTACTATAGTTTACCTAATTTATACAGATTTAATTACGAATTCAACGAAGGAACTTGAAAAAGCTTGATCATAAAAGCAGTGATAAATATAGATTATAAATTTTTGAGAATGCCAATCATTATTAAAAGCTATTTAATTAGTGATGTAATGAATATAATATTAGATTGTCAATTTTCACAAGAAGTAATCAGGGAGGGTTTTGAGTATATGAGAAAATTTTCATCAATAACTTTTAAAGCAATACTTGATAAAGTCACCAAGAGGAATTACCCCCTAATAGTAGAACTAATTAGCGAAAGTCTAGATATTATGTGTGATGTGGATGGTTTCACAATTATCTGGCCTCTACATCTTATATTAATACTGTCAATAATTGTGTTAGTCTATGAGTCAAGGTATCAGGTACAGTTCCTATTGTCTATTGGATCGTTCCCAAGGGAATCTGCCCAACTTGGGAGACCTGAACATCACGATAATGATTCTGTCTCCATGGTTATAGAGATTTGTCAATAGAACCCTCTCAGTCTATGTCCCTTAACTACTAAGCTCCCATGTTCCAATTTGCACATCCAATACTTTAATAAATAAGAAACACACACCCCCCCCCGTAACAGTGGCGCGGCCTGTAGGAGAACAAATGAAATATTTTTTTGTTTTTTTTGTTAATATTTTTCAATAATTGTGTTAGTCTATGAGTCAAGGTATCAGATACAGTTCCTATTGTCTATTGGATCGTTCCCAAGGGAATCTGCCCAACTCGGGAGACTTGAACATCACGATAATGATTCTGTCTCCATGGTTATAGAGATTTGTCAATAGAACCCTCTCAGTCTATGTCCCTTAACTACTAAGCTCCCATGTTCCAATTTGCACATCCAATACTTTAATAAATAAGAACCCCCCCCACCCGTAACAACTGTTTCATCAATTTTAAAAGGGGGAAAGTCATTGACTGATTTTTCCTGCTATCGACCTATTACTGTCTCTTGTAGTATTAACAAGGATGTTGAGTATATCCTTCTACCGTTTTTGACTATAATATTAATGAGGGTGAGAACCAATTTGGTTTTCAGCATGGGGTTGGTTGTTGCCATGTGCATAGGATTATGTCTTCTTTACTGGCTGATATTTCTTCCAAGGGAAATGTTCTTTATTTTATACTTTGGATTCTTCGAAAGCGTTTGACAGTTTGGTCCATAGTCACCTCCTTTTTTCTCTGTATAATTCTGGGGTCAATCTTTCAGTTATAATACTTCTTAGGTTTTCGTATTTAAATTCTTTTCTTCAATTAAGAGCTACACAAGACTCTTTTATGAGGGTACGGAGAGGAATTTGGCAGGGCGGTGTTCTGTCCCCTACGCTTTTCAGATTTGTATTTCTAGTGTGCTGAATAAGATTTCAGGTATATGCCTTTCTGGTCTTGCGGATGTTTCTTATCTTGTGTATGTTGACGACTTGCTTCTGATTAGCTGTTCCAAAAAGGGTCACTCCCAAATGGTCTATGTAATTTCTAATCCTTTCTCTGATATTGACCTTTCACTTAATATAGATAAATGTGAGTATCTTCCCTATAACTCTATTACTGCTACTCCCCTTCACTGTAATAAATTCAATATCTCTCTTGTTGATTGTATTTGTTTTCTTGGTATCTCTATTACTAACAATTTTTCGAGCTTGCGTCAGTGTACTGTTCGTGATAAAGGTAAGAAGATTCAGCTTAACTACGCAGAGATTGTTGCGAATAGACGGTAGTATAATAGACGTGTAGAGCCCGAAATTTATTATACTTTCTGTGATAATTCTGTCCTTTATGCTTCAGGGCTTTTCTCCTTCTTAATAACCTTAAATTAAAAAGAATTTGGATAAATTATTTCAAATTTTGCAAATTTCTTCTGTATCTTCCACCTTGGAAAAAAAACAAGACTCTTGTTAGAAAATTTTTAGTTCCTGATACAACTTTAATGCTGGAGATCCTCCATAGGAAACTCTCCAGTATAGCTTTTGCGCGCTTATCCCCCCCTCACCAGTGTCTTCCCCGTTTTTTTTTATTTTGTGAGCGTATTTATTTTTCTCTTTGTGTTTTTTTATATTTATTGTTACTCCACCATATTTACTGCATGTATCGTGTAGGTGAAAAATAAAATAAATAATAAATAAATAAAAATAAACTGTGTTATTTTATCTTGTCAAAGGGTAAGTGTGCTGCATCATCGCACATATAATGATTTAATTTTTGTACAAAATGCCGTTTATTTTAATATTTCACTTAATATTTGCTAGAGATCATTCTTTACTATAACTTATTTAAGAATAAAAATCAGGAAAAAAGAAAAAGCTTTTTCTCATTTGGAATAGTAAGAGACAAACTTCAGAGAATCAGGCGGCTAACTAAGTCCAATATTTGCAAGAGTTTGTTCATCATTAGGTTTCAGCAATCTCTACAGCCATGATACAGATGAAACTTAATGGCTATAATAATCACCATTTATTTCTACAGTCTAGAGTTAGTTTTTACTATAAATTAAAAAAAAATAAAATTATTGATCAGAGATCATAAATATATTTTCTGTTTACAAAAGAACTAACGCAATCTTGAGCCCAAAACTTAAAATAAAGAAGATGGTTTTTCTTATGGAAATACCCATTAGAGTACACGTCGGGTAGTTAGAATCTAACAAAAATATAAATAACCTTAAAATTTTCAGATATTTTTCTAGTTTTAAAGAAAAAATTTAAATTATTTCTCAGACACCATAAGTATTTTTGCAGTTTACATAATAATTTTAAGAATAATTTTAATAATTAAGAATAAAATTATCTTTTCGAAAGATAAGCGTGTGTAAGCATTGCATTCACTTTTTACGTCATAGATTATAATCATCAAGCTTTTGCATAAAAATGCAGCTTTTTGTAAAAAGTGATTCTATTTTAAACACTTTTTGTTTTTGTCAATGAAAAAAGGCACTAGATGTAGCAATTTCCTTAAATATAAGCCATTACTCTGTATGGTTTTCATTATCCAGCTATCTGAGTTGAAAAAAAAATAGAAAGAAAATATACCTTTGATGCATAATATCGGGGTTGTGGCCACTTTTCTTGATTTTCAAATCGATATATTTTTTGCTATTGGAGCCAAGGAACAGTTAGTTTGATTTGTTGGGGTATTTTACAAGGCGATCCTAATAGTGTAATTCTTTTTTTTTATCTGACTCTAGTTTTAGGCGTTATGGTCTATTTTGTTTTTACTTTGGGACATGATCGTCTCTTGCTAGTTTGCTAGCTACCGCTGCAACCTGGATTTCTAATCTAAACTCTAATAACCATCCAAATTCTCTTATTTGTAATTGAAAACACCTAATAAGCGCAGATAATGTGTTATTCCTTAAGTTTTTGGATTAATGTGCTAATATATTAAACAGTTTGTGCTAATGAACTTTAAAAGTGGAGCTACAAGGCTCTATAGTAAACAAAACTCTGAAAACTAAATTTTAATGGCAATTGATATGTCATCGACTTATTTGGTTGATTCCAAATATATAAGACATTTTAGACTTGCTTTAATCCTTAAAAGGCTAAGAAACTGCGAAAATTTGCCTGATTTTGAAAGAGGGAGGAAATACCCACTAATAGTAAAATAATTCTTATTAAGATCAAACCATTAGATTACTTTATAGGTTTTAAGTCCCTATCTACAAAAGTTCTGAATGTTGAATTATTTGCCAAAAAAAGAATCACGGAGGCATAATAATTTTTTGTTTTTCTAGGGGTAATTGTATCGAACCAACGGTCCTAGAATTTTGGAAGAGGGTTCATTTTCATGGAAACTAAAATTTCTGGTATCCCTTTTATTTGAACAAAACAATTGGATGACTGCAAGTCCTCCCTTCCACGTCCCTTTTTCCTAAAAAAATTGTTCGAACAAAATCGTGAGATAGCCGTTTTTGTAGAGCTTAGTTGAAAGGTTCTAAAACTATACCTTTATATTTAACATGACCCATGCAGCCCCTTGGGATAGGTCTGGGGATGAAAGTGTGCTAAGGATAATTTGCGAAGCATAAAATGGATCATATACAATCTATGAAAACCAGTTTCATTTTCACAAAGACAAATAACAGCTGACGAAATGCATTGGCCTTTTCTTAACTTGGGCTATGTATTTGCACATTTTGGGGAAGGGGTAATTTTAGATTAGATTAAATTACTTCCACACTCCTTAATGTTCAAATATACATACGAAAATATATTAGTATATAAACTAAAGAATTATAATTTCATCATATTTGGCTTACATTATTAGGTTTAACATAACTTTACATTTTGGGTGTGTTCCGTATAGGTAACAAGTACCTCTTTTTTTTTAAAGAAGCAATACATTACCGAAATTTGTGAAGAGTGAGGCACATTTTATTCATAAAAATAGAAAAGTGCTATTTCCAAAATTGTCGCTGGTGTCTCAATAATTACACTAGCTCAAATAAAGCAAAAAGAAAAGTAGTATTAATACTTTTTGGGATTAAAACTGTTGTTTTGGGTTGATAAGGAAAAAAAAAAAAACACTGCAAAACAAGTATTTCAATTAGATCACCAATAACCGATTTTCAGTGAGCAGGGTATAAGCCAAGGGTACCGGTTAGGGAAAATACAGGGAGGAAGCAAGGTTTTTGTTTAAAATATGCAAAAAGGTGTTTCAAAATTTCAAGGGCAATTTTTGCTTGAGAAAAAACAAAACATTCATCTAAAGATATTTTTCCGCATCTGGGGGTAATTCTATCCCGTTCCTATAGATGCTTATGTATAAAATATGGTAAAGATACCAAAAAATCGATTAACTTCAATGATAAAGAAAATTATAACTATAAAGATCTCTAGTCAATTATCTAAGGATTTACATGCTGATTTAGTTATTTTTATTTCCAGTCTCTAGCATTTTTTTTTCCTGGCCGCAACCGTGTTTTCCCAGCACGTTTTCATCCTGTTTCAAAAATGGAAGAAAGCATGGAAACAGGAAGAATTCAGCAAGAAAGATTTGAAGGACTTTGGAGTTGTCTACCAGAAGAGGTTAGAGTCTATAGTAAAATTCTAATTTTGGCTTATAATTTATAGTCAGTTGTATGACAAATCCTTCATTTTAGTCTGTACTTTTTCTCAATTTAACAACCCACTGTCCAATCAACCCTTCAAATGATATACAACTGACAAACCCATTTGTTAATAAATCATTACTATTGACTATATCGACCCTATTATCAGAATACCATTTACAAATCTAATATGGCTGCTAATAATCCCCTCAAATTTCAAATCAAAGAGGGTTTTTTCAGGGTACATCAATTGATTCAAGCTTGTTTCTAGCATTTAATGTCAAATATTTCCTTATACAAGCCAACTGACAGGTAAATCCTTGATTTAATATGGTCTACAATTTTTACCAATTAGGTTATGTTTTATGTATTTTTAACTTAAAAAGGAGTGATCAGATCTTCATGAAACTTCATATTTAGAAGGACCTTGTAACTCAGATCCCTTATTTTAAATCTCAACTGGATCAAGCATAATTGGGGGGAGGGGCAGTTGGGGGGGGGGACCAGAAATCATAGAAAATACTTAAAGCAGTGAGATCAGGATGAAACTGGATGGGAAGAATAGAAACCTGTCTAAGATATGTGACTGACATAACCGGACTGGATCTGCTCTCTTTGGTGGAATTGGGGGGGGGGTTAATTTTGAAAATTGAGGTATTTGTAACTTACAAAAGGGTGACCAGATCTTAATGAAATTTGATATTTAGAAGGAGCTTGTGCTTTAAATTTCTAATTTTAAATTCCAACCAGATCCTGTGACATTGGTGGGAGTTGGAGGGGAAACTGGAATTCTTGGAAAACATGAAAATTGGGGTATTTTTATCTTACAAATAGATGATCAGATCTTAATGAAATTTGATTTTTAGAAGGAATTCATGTCTCAGAGTTCTTATTTCAAATCCCAACCAGATCTTTTGACATTGGGGGGAGTTGGAGGAGGAAATGTTGGAAAAACACTTGAAGTGGAGGAATCACGATGAAGCTTGGTGGATAGAATAAACAAATGTCCTTGATACATGATTGACAGAATCATACTGGATTTGCTCTCTTTGGAGGAGTTGGGGGAGGGGTTCAGTGATTTGGCAAGTTTGGCGCTTCTGGACATGCTAGGATGATGAAAATTGGTAGGCATGTCAGGGAGCTGCAGAAATTGACTTGATAAAGTCGTTTTCCAGATTTGACCATCTGGGGGCTAAAGGGAGGGGAAAAAGTAGAAAAAAATAGATATTTATAACTTACAAGTGGGTGATCAATTCTTAATGACTTTTGATATTTAGAAGGACATCATGACTCATAGCTCTTATTTTAAATCCTGACTGGCATTAAGCCTCTTATTTTCCTTTTTATATCAATCTATTGATTCAAAGAATTTTGTTAGAGCTCATATCATATGATCTCTTGGCTCTTAGCTCCTCTTGCCTTGTCACAAGTGTCATATGAGCTCTTAGCTCTTGTTTTTTCTGCAACAGCTTCAATGAACATCAGCTGGACATGCTGTTCAAAGTGACTCCACTCTTCAGCAAGGGAGCCATCATCCCAGTTTATGGTTGGTTGCTGGACCTCCATGGTGATTTATGGATCCCACTTCTGACACCAGGCTATGTTTGTATTAATAAGGCTTATTGACCCAAGCAAACTATAAAATAAAGCATTGTATAAGCACAGCTCAAGCATTACGCATGCAAAACATGGTATAGGCAAAGCAGGAAATAAAGAAGTAACATTACAGAAATCAAGCAACAGAAGAAACCCTTTGAAGCCATTACTACCAGAAGTCTTGATTGTTCAGTTTTGGTGTACTGAAGTTTAAAAATATGTATGCTAGGCTATGTGTTTCTGTGAAAGCTCCTTCCCATAATGATTTTGTTATCTAAAAACCTGAAGTGCCAGTTTGAAGGAATCTTTAACAGTTGGAACCCCCCCCCCCTCCATAAGAAAGATTAAAATTAGTTTTATTTATAAGGGTTGGACTTTCTTATGCTCAATTATGCTGATAATGTTATAAATTTAAGTAGAACCATATTGTGTATTTGGGAGAATTCTTTTTATAAAACTTAACAGGTAATGTACTAAAAACTGGTCTGAAGTCTGACTAGAGAGCAAGGTTCTTGCTTCTAGTAACCTTTTAGATGATACCAACTGCATAAAACTAGGAGATCAGAATATACAGTTATCTGCAAGCATTAAGTACCTTGTTATTCCAAGATGAGAAGGTTTCAATTTAACAAGGGTCTCATCACACATCTAAAAAATAAAAATTAGAAATGTGGTTTGCATGGTAATCAGTTGTAAAGACTGCAATAACAGGTCTGTTCTTGCCAGTGTTTATAATCCTTTTGCAATGCCTCATGTCCCAACACTAACTCCATTTCAGAATCTTTTTATTATTACCTATTGAAAAGGATCCAGTCTATATTTTATTGTTTAGGGAAGTTTTTCTTTTATATGCCCCTATAGACCAGAAACAAATGTTTTGCCACACAATATGGGTTGATCAGTTCATTATTAGTAACACCAGAGTGTTGCTGTTTGCTTTCTGTGTAAGGATAAGACAAATGTGTTTATTCTTTTTCTCTTCTCTATTCCTTGTGTTTTGTGCATTTTCTTGTACTTTGTTTTCTAACCCTTGTTTGAATCTTTGGGGTATAAAAATATTGATTGATTTATATAAAAGAAATATATTTTCATTTACATCTTTAGATTTGTGTTGGTTATATATTAAAAAAAAGCTACAGAAAGAAAATTTTTTCCTTCTGTTTTATTCTTTATTTTTGAGAAGGAGATCTAAGTGTTCATAGTAAATACAAAGTTGGTGTCCATTGTAAAAAAACAAAACAAAAAAAACCTAACATCTCTCTTAAATTAAGATGTCAGTGGCAGTACATTGATGTAATTACTCCTATGGGTAGTATAACAAAGAAAATGATTTCAATAGTTATGATAAGTGTAGGGGTTTATATTTACTCCCAGCCTCTTCTGCAAACCAAAATTTGAGGTTGACTTCACCCCTCAACAGGTCACTAAAGTTTCAGCTTGATCTCCCTAGCTGTTCCTTTAATGCTGTTGATATTTTAGTTGATGGATACCCTTAACTGAAGGATTTTGGGTATTCATTGTAAGCAAATATTAAAAAATACCCTTTAAATTTCAAGCCAAGCAGAGACCCAACTCTGTCTTTTTATCCTATCAAAATTAGCAAAAAATGGCTATCTTCAAAATTTGCCCAGTCAAGTGAGCCCTCTGTGATGTTTTTATGATCACCTTTTCCAGATAAATTGGGCAAAGGGAAAAATAAATAAATAGAAGACATCTAAAAGGTATATAACTCTTTACTGTAAAAGTTCTTAAAGCAGATTGAATGTACCACAAGTAATAACACCACTTGTTGTGTTATTGCTAAATAGTGTATATAACATATGATTAAACTATGTGACGTTTTCAAATATAAGTGGTAGGTGGCATTGATCACTTACCTTTCTGAAGGCTAATTGTCAACATTAATTCAACAAAGAAAGCAAAGCACACACTGCACCCAAATTCTTTTAGGTCTAGTTTATACTGTTCTAGGTTATATCTAAATTCTTGGTCTAGTTTATACCGTTCTAGGTTATATGCACATTCTATGAATACCTAAACTTAAGAGATGTCAAAGCCGCCAGTCAGACTTATAGAAGCTGGTATGCAGCATTTATCAACAACAGTAAGATTCATAACAACGTTGAATTTGTAATCCACTGAAACCATAGTCAGGCTCTAGCTGCTTTATCAAGATATCCTAGTCGCTGCAAAAGGATTACAATTAGGGTAAAGTACTTTAATGGAAATTTTTACCTGACATATATCACAGGACAATAGTGGAGTAATCCCCTTTAAGGATTGGCCAAAGATCCCTCTCTCCTGGACTTTACAACTGCTTCAGGACAAAATCAAGACTATATGCTATTATTGGCCATTTAAATGAAAACAGATTGAGAAGTTATGCTTAAGCTGTTTGATGTGTTAACATCATTGATCAACAAAGAATATAATCAATGAAGACAAATGAGTCATCACACAAGGCTTTGTGTACTTGCATTTGGACATAGGAAATACCAGCTATTTTTAAATTATGAAGTTGAAATTAAAGATAGGGCAACACTTGGGCTTTTCCTTAAGAGAAATAAAAATGAATCCAAGCGATTTGTCTTACTATATGTATCAATATACCTTGGCTGATAGAAATACATGATGCAACTATGTCAAAGACAAACAACTTTTGTAGATGATGTCATGCTGTATTATTTATTTTGAGTTAAGACTGGTTATAAAGTCCATTAAGAGCCTCCATACCTGCAAAAAATAACTGAATCTATAGCTGAAAAAAAATGAAATTTAAATTTACAGAGAATCTTACTGGAGAATTACTACAAAAGATAACTTGTAAAACCGAAGTTTTTCTCATGAAAATAAAGAGCAAAGTTGAAACGTAAATTGCTTTATTGCCTTATTTGTTGAATATTTTTGAAGAACTCTTTCAAACCAAGCGGCTCTCGATTTTTTGTTTTGTATGTTTGTAGAAATCTGAAAATAAAGCACTATATTCAAAACTGGGCTTGCTCAAGTTTATTGGAGAATAAAATTGTATTGTAAAATCTATTGATGTCACAGCTCGTCAATGATGTTACTTTCAATTTCTTAAGGTTAAGTAAGAACTTTTCCTGCTCCTAATCCTGTTTTGCTGTCAGTTCAGAATTCTACAAACTTAGGAAAATATTTATTCAGTTTATGTGAAACATCTGTTCAAAAATTGGTTGTATAAACTGCTAAGCTGTAATTTCGTTTGTTATAAGTGACCGGATCTTAATGAAACTTGATATGTAGAAATATCTTTATGTCTCAGATGCTCCATTTTTAATTCGAATCGGATCCGGGGACATAGGGGCTAGGAGGGGGGGGGGGGAACAGAAATCTTTGAAATCTTGGAAAACGCTTAGAGTGGAGAGATCGGGATGAAACTTGATGGGAAAAATAGGCACAAGTTACAGATACATCATTGACATAATTGGAACGGATCTGTTCTTTTTCCGGGGAGCTGGGGGGTGTTAACTTAAGAACGGGTGACCAGATCTTAATAAAATTTAATATTTTGAACGAATTCATGTCTCAGTGCTCTTATTTTAAATCCTTACCAGATCTGGTGACATTCGGGGGAGTTGGAGGGGGAAACCAGAAATCTTGAAAAACGCTTGGTGTGGAGAGGTCGGGATAAAACTTGGTGGGTAGAATAAGCAAATGTCGTAGATGTGTGATTGACGTAACCGGACTGGATCCGCTCTCTTTGGGGGAGTTAGGTGGGCCCTCTGCTTTGGCGAGTTTGGTACTTCTGGATGTGCTAGGGCGATGGAAATTGGTAGGCGTGTCAGGGACCTGAACAAATTGACTCGATAAAGATGTTTTCTCCTAATTCGACCATCTAGAGGGGTTGAAAGGAGAGGAAAAGTTAGAAAACATGAGGTATTTATAACTTACGAGTGGGTGATCAGATCTTAATGGATTTTGATATTTAGAAGGACCTTATGTCTTAGAACTCTTATTTTAAATCCCGTTCGGCATTAAGCCCCTGATTTTCCTTTTAAATCAATATCTTGATTCTTAGAATTTTTCTAGAGCTTATGCCATATGAGCTCTTGGCTCTTCCAACCTCGTCATAATCTTATGAATGGGTGAATGAGTATCTTACGAATGGGTGATCAGATCTTAATGAAACTTGATTTATAGAAATATTTTATATCTCAGATGCTCCATTTTTAATTTGAATCGGATCCGGGGACATAGGGGGTGAAGGGGGGAAACAGAAATCTTGGAAAATGCTTAGAGTGGAGAGATCGGGATGAAACTTGATGGGAAGAATAAGTACAAGTTCTAGATACGTGATTGACATAATTGGAACGGATCCGTTCTCTTTGGAGGAGCTGGGGGGTCTTAATTTGGAAAAATTGGAAAAATTTAGGTACTTTTAACTTAAGCACCGGTGACCGGATCTTAATGAAATTCGACATTTAGAAGGAATTCATGTCTCAGAGCTCTTATTTCAAATTCCGACCAGATCTGTTGACATTGGGGGGAGTTGGATGGGGAAACCGGAAATCTTGGAAAACGCTTAGAGTGGAATCATCCGGATGAAACTTGGTGGATAGAATAAGCAAATGTCTTAGATCCGTGATTGACGTAACTGGACTGGATCCGCTCTCTTTGGGTGAGTTAGGGGGTGGGGTTCAGTGCTTTGGCGAGTTTGGTGCTTCTGGACGTGCTAGGACGATGAAAATTGGTAGGCGTGTCAGGGAGCTGCTCAAATTGACTTGATAAAGTCGTTTTACCCGATTTGACCATCTGGGGGGCTGAAGGGAGAGGAGAAATTAGAAAAAATGAGGTATTTTTAACTTACGAGTGGGTGATCGGATCATAACGAATTTTGATATTTAGAAGGACCTTGTGACCCCGAGTTCTTATTTTAAATCCCGACCGGCATTAACCCTCTGATTTCCTTTTAAATCAATCTATTGATTCTTAAAATTTTGCTAGAGCTCATGCCATATGAGCTCTTGGCTCTTCTGGCTTCGTCACAAATGCCATATGGGCTTTATAAACATATTCTCATCAGATAAACTTTCCTTGAAAGTTTTAACTCTATACTCTATTCCGCTCCTAAGATATTTCGCCTCTATATATCTTGACAATGTCGAAGGCCCTTCGCCCTCACTGTTCTCTGGCAGTTTAAATAATACCCTTTTCATTAGCAATAATAGTACGTATAGTAGCAGAAGTAACATTTGAAGCAATAGTAGTATTAGAGATACCAGCGGTAGTATCCGTAGTAAGTTGCAATAGTGTTCGTTTGTGCCCTTCGGTCTAGGTCAACATTCCTTCCTCCTCTAGTGACATTTTCAACTTAACACCTTAGGATGCCACAGGGAAGCCTAGAGCAAGGATAAGTTTATTTAATTAAAGAAACTACAGAAAAGGATATTTATCTGATAAGCAAGACCAAAAGGCCCTAAGAAAGAGAGTTTTGGGGCGTTTGAATTTTACAACATTTGACCCTGCTCCACATTAAGGAGGCCTCACATTTGGAAATCCCAGCCGATCGTTCCACAGTTTTTCTGTAAAGCCCCTTGTGAAGTTCCAAAATCACTTACGTGCTTGTAATTCGTAACATGTTTGGCACTGTCAGAGCGGGGCCCCGGTAGGCCTGGGACCTGTCGTGGTCCCACCACTTGTCACCTCCAAAGACTAGTGCTGGTAGAAGCAGTAGTTGTTCTAGCAGTACTAGTAGTAGTTGTAGTAGTATTAGTAGGAGTGGCAGCAGTAGCTTCCACCTATTGCCAGTAGTATTGGGTAGATACATCCGGACATCACCTCTTATTGCTGCCATCTCCGTTCCTTTAGTCAGTTTGTTTACTATATTCCTCCCCATAGCCCTACATATCTCTTGACCCGCTATATTTAGCCTATACAGGTACTACAATCGCTCCATTTTTCAATTTGTCATTTCTGGCAGATGCTACTGGGACAGTTTAAAAAAAGACCTCTAATTTTTTTTCTTTACGAAATATTTGACTGCCTTAGGATTGAAATCTGAGTCCCACGCATTAATAGATGACACGCTAATTAGAATAGCAGTTAATCCGTCGTTTTGGGATTGTTCTAAGCAATAAATTTCAAAGGTTTTTAAATTTTTTTGTGTAGAATTATGCAAATCAGGAGAGATTGGATTATTCCGAAGGCAGTCAAAGTTTTCCAACTATTAACTGGTTTCTCTTAATCTTAGAAACCCTTCAAAGTTTCAGTGGGATTAAAGCATTCACCTTGCAAAAAAGTTTCTTCATTGCTTCTTAGGATTAAATAAAAAAAAACAAGTTTTTTCAACTGAAAGTAAGGAGCGACATTAAAACTTAAAACGAACAGAAATTACTTCGTATATGAAAGGGGCTGCTTCCTCATCAACGCCCCGCTCATTACACTACAGTTTGACTCTTTCTCTCAACTCTTCTTTTTAAAACAGTAAAAAACTTCCCAATAACCATTACTATATGTAAGCACTGGTCAAAGTTTGTAACTTGTAGCCCCTCCCACGGGGACTGTGGGGGAGTAAGTTGTCCCCAAAGACATAGTAATTAGGTTTTTCAACTATGATGAATAAAATGGCTATCTCAGAATTTTGATCCGTTGACTTTGGGAAAATAATTAGCGTGGGAGGGGGCCTAGGTGCCCTCCAATTTTTTTGATAACTTAAAAAGGGCACTAGAACTTTTCATTTCCGTTAGAATGAGCCCTGTCGCAACATTCTAGGACAACTGGGTCGATATGATCACCCCTGGGAAAAAATACAAAAAAACAAACAAACAAATAAACACGCATCCCTGATCTGCCTTCTGGCAAAAAATATAAAATTCCACATTTTTGTAGATAGGAGCTTGAAACTTATACAGTCGGGTTCTCTGATACGCTGAATCAGATGGTGTAATTTTCGTTAAGATTCTATGACTTTTAGGGAGTGTTTCCCCCTATTTTCTAAAATAACGCAAATTTTCTCAGGCTCGTAACTTTTGATGGGTAAGACTAAACTTGATTAAACTTATATATTTAAAATCAGCATTAAAATGCGATTCTTTTGATGTAGCTATTGGTATCAAAATTCCATTTTTTAGAGTTTTGGTTACTATTGAGCCGGGTCGCTCCTTTCTACAGTTCGTTACCACGAACTGTTTGATAAAATATAATTCTGTGACGAAAAGCATCTCTCACGCTTGTATCTGTTTGATTTTTTTTGCAAAATAATTTGCAAAAACCATAAAGGTATTTTTCACTCAAGAATGAGTCACCGAACAGCGCAATAGTCTGCTATTTTTAACAGCAATGTTGTAGAATAAACATTTTTAACAAGTTTCATGCTAGTGGACTTCGACTTAATACAAATTTAGGGGGTATCAGGTCTCATTGGTAATGGGCTTTGATCTAATGGATGTCGTTATTAATAGCCTTCGGGGACTAGCTTTCACTTATTGGAATATATTTTTTGAAGACAATAATGTGATTTAATCAAATTGAGAGGTTATTTCGGACAGTCCTCATAAGAACGTAATTTTCTTCGTATTTTGTATAATTTCTTTGTAAACATGTGAAAAAGTAAATTCTATTTCTTTGATATTTCTTTGAGCTTTTAATGAAGATAGCCATGATCAGCCATATATGTCTGAAAGGCACACATTAAATAGAATAATAAGCTTTTTAAAAATTCAAAAAAAGTTCTGCGTAAAGAGTGAGGTATTGAGGAGGGGTAACAACCTTCATAGTCGAAACAATTTCTGTTCGTTTTAAATTATCATGTTGTTCTTTACTTACAGTTGAAAATTTTTGTTTTTTATTTCATTTCTGATCGTATTTAATAATGCCGGGAAATTCAGCCTCCCCCCCCTCCTAAATGGACCTGTATAATAATAGCCAATAATATATGTAGACAAAAATCAACAACTTGTGTCCCTTACACCGGGGGCTTTGGGAGTCAAATCGTCCTCAAATACATAGTTGTGAGCTTTTTCATTTTTGTGAACAAAACGACTATGTAATAATTTTGATCAAAATACTTCGGGAAAAATTGGGGTGGGAGTGGGCTAGCTGCCTTTCAATATCTTTCGTTATTCAAAAAGGACAATATAATTTTTTATTCCTGATCAAATGAGCCATCTCTTGATTTTCTAAGAGTAGATAACTGATTCGATGCGATCCCTATTGGGAAAAAACCGAAACAAAAAAAAACATGCATCCATGATCTTGTTTCTGGCAAAAGAATGCTAAAATCATGTTTTTATATATAGGAGCTTTAAACCTCTTCAGCTTGGTTCTCTGATATGCTGAATGTGATGGTGTGATTTTAATTATGATCACTTGATCTTTTGAGGGTGTTTCCCCTCTCTGTCAAAAGTTGGACAAATTTTCTTAGGCTTTCAACTTTCGATAGGTATCATTAAGCTTATTAATTTGACATAGTCTGAATATGTATATATATATATATATATATATATATATATATATATATATATATATATATATATATATATATATATATATATATATATATATATATATGTATATATATATGTATATATATATATATATATATATATATATATATATATACATATATTTATATATATAT
Source organism: Artemia franciscana (assembly GCF_032884065.1). Lineage (NCBI taxonomy): Eukaryota > Metazoa > Arthropoda > Branchiopoda > Anostraca > Artemiidae > Artemia > Artemia franciscana. The sequence goes on along the minus strand of NC_088881.1, from coordinate 866,932 downwards.
ACATATATATATATACATATAATATATATATATATATATATATATTATATATATATATATATATATATATATATATATATATATATATATATATATATATATATATATATATATGTATATATATAAATATATGTATATATATATATATATATATATATATATATATATATATATATATATATAATATATATATATATATATATATATATACATATATTTATATATATATATACATATATATATATATATATATATATATATATATATATATATATATATATATATATATATCAGATAGTACTATCGTACAGATAGTACGATTAAGTGAGAGGCAAATCTGACATTAACCCCCTTATTAGGATTGTATAATTATGATGTTAGTTAATTTGTTAATAGATTTAATTAATTAATAATAAATTTTAAAATTGTATTATATCAGTATATCAAAATTTTATTATATCACCGACGTAATAAAAGGATTGCCTATCAACAGGTATTCTGTAAAGATAGAATATAGCCAATTATATTGATGGGTTCGTATTAATATTTACATTTTTAAACTTTATTTTTTATAAAACTTATTATTGACAAAAAAAGTGAATTTGAAAATTACGACAGTATGTGGCTAATTCTGATCTTTACTAAACATTTTCAATATTGACTCACTGTGTTCCTATAGGCAAAAAATGGGACCTTTTAGGATTTCAGGAGCCGAAGAGTATAAGTTTCAGATCACTGAAATGTTTCATAACGTCAGGTCAATCATTTTAGATTCAACTAGTCTAAAATAAATGGAAGAAAAATTGAGTTTTCTATGTTATTGCAAATTTTGCTATCCGTGACTTGTTTGGACTGTTTTGAAACGAACCTGCTCTTTTAGATGTTTTACATCTTTAGTGTCCTATTTTGTCTAATTTTTTTTTCTGTGTGCAGGACTTTGGTTGGGATACTACAGAAGAATGGGAACAAGTATTGGACTGTTTGAAGCTTTTTTCAGATCATGTAAATCATCTAAGGTTTTACAACTGTAAATTAAATGAAAGACAAATTGAGAGTTTCCTCTGTTACTGTACTTCCTTAATGAGCCTCACTGTGGATCGTTGTGATTGTGCTGATGGTGACACGGATTCAGTTTGTGATTTAATAAATTTAGTAAGCGTAACTCATCTTGAAATTAAGGGAAGTGAAAATGAGTATAGTCCTTATTCCACTTATAAATCACTAATAAAATTGACCAATTTCATGCCAAAACTAGTTCACCTTTCTCTGTGTACGTTACTTTTCATACCTGAATATAACCAAGAAGGTCGAATGCTACCCCTAGTACGACGCATAGTTGAACCAAAATTTGCCACCATTGTTTCCATTAAAGTTGACAAAAACTGTATAAGCAGGGACCAATTGGTTTGTTTGCTAAAAGTACCAGATTTGCGGCTAACATCATTGGATCTACCGGACGGCCTTGTAATCAACAAGTCTGCAATTGGTGACGCTGTAATCAACGCCATCGCTACTCACCAAACCGAAATAGTCCATCTATTTATGAACATCAATTATATTTCTACTGAACATTTCAACTTGCTCTGTCGTCACCTGGAAAAATTAGAAACGTTCCATTTTTATGGTACATTATCCGATTCTTGTTGGCTAGAGTCTTTAATGTTCTTCAAGGAACTTAGAACTCTTAAAATAAAAGGTTTTGATTTACATGATAATCTCCGTAATTTCCCTGAGCCAACAATTTTGCAAAGATTTTTAGACAAACCACGGGATATACATTTGACACACTTAGACATAGACTATAGTTTTGATGTTGACCTAATTTCCGAAACCGCTGTTAACAATGCCAAGAAGTGCCTCAGATTGATTGCCTCACGACTCCTAAAATTGACATTTCTTCGTTTATCGTCGTGTCCTCTGGATGAAAACTTGTTTAGAGAAATAACTACTAATTTGGTCAATTTGGTTGTTCTTAGAGTGGAAAACTGTAATATAAGCGACGATGCCTTAACTGGACTCAAACATCTGGAAATTGACGCCTCCACACCTCCGCTTCGCCATTTGAAAAGTACGTATTTTCATTTTTTATTGTAGTTCAGCCAAAGTGAGTGAAAATCCTATGCAGTTTTTTTGTCCTATAGTCTGTCCTACCGAAGCTACATTCACGGTAAAGTCACGCCGATTGCCTTATACCCTGACCAGTGAAGCTATTGATTTTTTTTTCTATGATCATCGATCTAAATTAGGAAAAGAGATAAGAGATACAAAACAATTATCTTATCAGTTAAAGTCAAGCATAGGTAATAGTTAAAAAAGAGCCAAGCGTTAATTACACTTTTTTTTTCTGGACATATCGTATTGAAGAAATTGCTGTAGAAACATGTGCAGTGGGTATATTTGGTTTGTATTGAAACTGTTAGTATCCCTTGGCAGCTGACTTCCCTCCTCTATTTACCCTTGTGCTATCCATTGCAATAGGCCAACATTTACCGATTCATGTTTTTCTCAGAATAGTTAATATATCGAATATATGGACCTCCAAGGATAACGTTACTCGCACAGCCCCACGAGCAAGGACCGTAAATTATACAATTTTCCAATGTTAAAAGACAAATGATTTAATCGAAAAATACTGCTACGTTTAATTTTGATTTGCTTGAAACTTTCGAGGATTGTTTTCCCACAAGTAGATCATATCTTGTTAAGGCAGGAATAACTTTATGAAGGCCCATAATAGTTAAAAACAAAGTTTTATCTCTAATAAGTGTGAAACTTAGAACCAAGCCACCTTTGCACAAACGAGTCCTATTGAACATCAGGTAAAACTTTCTATCTATTTCGTGCGAAAGAACCAGGACCAAATCCCTTCTGTAATTGTTGTAAAACTTTTATCATTATGTTTCTGAGTCAAGGGGGCTCTGGAACATAATGAAAAAAGATGGTTTCTGCGGAAACGGAGGTGAAAAAGGTCCAGAAAAAAAGTTTTTCTTTGTAAACAGGATGATAGAAAGTTTCAAAACCACTTGATGTTTAGAACATTCAACTTATTGAAAGGAAAACCATAATCTACTAGTATTGATTTAATTTAGGATATCAAAGAAGGTGGGCTTAAAACCTATATCTTTAAATCTAGGGATTACAATGCCAGGAAAGAAAATCTAAGCATCATATGTATTGCAGTAGTGCCGCCTATGAAAAGAGGGGTCAATATGCTAATTTCTTTTTCCTAGGCTACTTCGTATGAAATGAATTGCCAATGAAACTTCAAAGAGGGCTTATTTAAGTGGAAATCAATGAAGTTGTAGTACCATTTTAAGAGTCGAAAGGGTTTGGACGACATTAACCCTATTTCTGCCTCCTTTTTAGCTACACTCCCCTGAATAGATATTTTATCGAAATTTGGAGATAATAGTTTTTTCCAGCTTTGTTAAGGTCTATAGTGACGAAAACCACACCGCCTTTCCATATAAAACACCATATAGTTTAAATTTTTTTTTTAATTTTAAGTTTTAATTTTCACATTTTTATTTAAGTTCTCATATGTATTCATATATTTTTCTGGTGTTATGCTGAAGAAGGCCTTTGAGCATAGGGCCGAAATATCCACTGAATTGAATTACACTGTGAAAAAAAATTCCTTATTATTTCTAAGTTTTATTTTTTTGGTCAAAGGTCTAATAACATTGCCTCTGTGTTTGACATGATCCCCTGATCAACGACCAATATTTTAGTGAGTTACCGTCAAAAGCCTTTCTAATAAGCCGTCGTAAACTTAAAAGTGAAAGGATGTTCATCTAATGAGTTATATTCAAGTGATTACCATCAATCAGGATTCATCAGAGAAATACATTGTCGCCATTATGGATGTTTGAGTTTAAAATTCCTGACCCAAAGCGGCGCGCTTACAAAAGAACCTTGTGGAATATATGCATGCTAAAAATCATCAAAAATACATGCAAAAGGAGATTTGATGAAACCCTGTTAGGAGCAAACCAGTGCAGGGGCCCAAAATACTTTTTAGAACAGACCTATTTTTAACAAAACCAGGATGGCTTAGAAGATAAATTGATTTATTGGCTCTTGGAAACCGTTATATTTTAAGACCCTTTCAAGCTGACATGGATACAGTATGCTATACTGTTCGTATCAAAGAACGCAAATCAGGAAAACAGAGAAATTAGAAAACAATTACTCGTACTATTACATGGTAACTTTTTATTTATTAATATAAAATTGCATCATATTAAAAACTAATTTTTTAGAATTGTTGAGCTATTTTGTTCATGGACAAACCTCTCGGAACTAGTTCATAGCTTAAAATTTGACATGTTTTCTTAAGAATCAGTTAGATTACTGCATATTCTTGTAGACCTAAGTAATTGTGATTAATATGGCTGAGAATGAGCCATATTAATCACAATTACCGAGAATTAAAATTTTTTAATGTATATCAATTTCTGGGAACGGTGAATTAATCGTTTGAAAATAGAAATCATCCACACTATTATATATTTTAAAAACTAATTCATCAGAAATTTTAATATTCTAATCTGAAAAGTACTCTTCTTGACACATCTGGTAAATCGGAAAAATTAGAAAAAATGAGGTATTTTAAACTTACAAACAGGTTCAAACGGGCCCTGTAATGACGCATTCATTTTCAAAGAGAACCCCCTAAGAATTAACGAAATTAATATAAGAATTTATTAGAATGCTTCATTTACTACGTTTATTCATTTGAGGTTTGACAAAATCATGAGCATTTGTGTGTAGTTACATATTAGCCATCATGAAGGAGGGATGGAGGATCTTTGCCTGATCCTATCAGAAGCGGGTGTACATTTATGCCTAAACTTCCAAAATCTTCTAACTTCTCCCTGAGTTACTGGGTGAATCGTAAGGCATCAAATCTGTCTATATGGAGGGGGAAACCGGAATTCTTGGAAAACGTGAAAATTGGGGTATTTTTATCTTACGAATAGGTGATCGGATCTTAATGAAATTTGATATTTAGAAGGAATTCATGTCTCAGAGCTCTTATTTCAAATCCCGACGAGATCTTTTGACATTGGGGGGAGCTGGAGGGGGAAATCTTGGAAAACACTTGGAGTGGAGGAATCGGGACGAAGCTTGGTGGATAGAATAAGCAAATGTCCTTGATACGTGATTGACGTATCCGTACTGGATTCGCTCTCTTTGGGGGAGTTGGAGGGGGGAAGGGGCTCAGTGATTTGGCGAGTTTGGTGCTTCTGGACGTGCTAGGACGATGAAAATTAGTAGCCGTGTCAGGGAGCTGCACAAATTGACTTGATAAAATAGTTTTCCCAGATTCGACCATCTGTGGGGCTAAAGGGAGAGGCAAAATGAGGTATTTATAACTTACGAGTGGGTAATCGGATCTTAATGAATTTTGATATTTAGAAGGACATCGTGACTCAGAGCTCTTATTTTAAATCCTGACCGGCATTAAGCCTTTGATTTTCCTTTTAAATCAATCTATTGATTCTAAGAATTTTGTTAGAGCTCATACCATATGAGCTTTTGGCTCTTAGCTCTTCTTGCCTCGTCACAAGTGCCATATGAGCTCTTAGCTCTTATTTTTTTCGCTTTAACATACATACTTTTTGCGCGTCATCAGGGTTTAGGCTTTTTCGCCCAATCGGTTAGCCAGAAAGTTAGCTTGTTTTGTACCAAATCTACAGATAAACGATAATATGCTTTTTTCTGTGTGAATAAGTGTACTTTTTGACTTTGTTTGTTTTTATGTCAAAAATAGAAAAAATACAAGCTTTCTACTAAAAGGTAAAATATCAAAACTGACAACTAACAGAAATTTGTACGTGTTTTAGGGGGGTTGCCCCTCTTCAAAACATCGCTTTTCACGCTAATTTTTTTTACTCTTTTATAGAAGCTTTTCATTGAATTAATTGAGTGACCCTTGTCTTTCAGGAGTTGTTCTTAAAGAATTAGGACAAAATTCAAACTAGCAAAAGAGTGAGGAAAGCAATCGGAAGAAAAGATTTGATGAACAAAATAAGAAATTGTTGGGTTAACTGTAAAAATATCAAAATTTTGAGGGTGGTATATTGTGTTGAAGCAGTACAGCCCCTCTTTTTTCTTATCTAAAGTGCTAGAACATCGTTGGAACCTTTTTTTTTTTTAATTACAATTTACTCTACATGTTTTTAGGCAATTTTTCTGATGAAAAAAAAAAATTGCAGAATCTTTTATAGCTTTAGTTGTTTTTGTATGACTCTCTTTGTTGCTGCGTTTTTTGTCTTTTTTTATCTTTGCTTTTCTCTTTCTTTTCTCTTGCTTTCTTTTCTGTCAGATTTTATAATGGTAAATGATGATAAAATATCATCTTTTGAACTGTTTATTGTTTTCTGTTGGTCTTTCCCTTAGGTATTTTTTTTCTCTTTTCAGGGCTGACTAAGTTAGAACTCAGTAAGTGCATTAAAGTGACTGATGTATCTTTGGAGTCAGCATTTACGTTCTGTTCTTTAAGGAAACTTTCTTTACGACAGTGCTCTCAGGTTTGTAATCCTCTCTCTTTCCGTAGATACATAATGCATACATGTTGATTATATATACTCTCTAACCCTGAAATTTTTTATTATTTTCCTTAACTCTCATCTAGACCGCTCAAATCCTTAGTATAATTTAAGTCCTAGATTAACCTTTGCGATTTTATTTTTGGACATATCACTTATCAGTTTAGCACTTATCACTTTAATGTTTATATTTGGTACACCATACAGGGATAGAACCTTCTTTAAATATCTTCTGCTGGCTGAAGTAAACGCTTGCTCATAATATAAAAAAAAAACTGAGGACTAAAGAGCTTTGATAACACAGACACTTATCGGTCATTAATATAAAGCGGACATTTGGCCGACCCATCCTTTCCTCTTCCTAAAGCGACGCTGTTTTTCTCTTAAAACTTTATCACAGGATTTTTCGTCCCAATAGCATCATCATTCTAAGCAATTTACTTGCGATAGATCTCTACCTGGTGATTCACCTTTCCTATATTGGGGTTTAGTTGAAGTTTTTTAAAATTGCTATGTACCTTCCTGTTTTCAAAAATATACTTTTACTATGTTCAGTAATTTATATGTAGCTTCGCAACCACTTTATTCAAAAGACTCATTTTCCAGATTAAAGGTGCCTAAGGCATTATTGTTTTTATTCTTTAAGTAATGTCTTTAATCCTTCTTCACAAAATAATTCTCCTCCCATTTTATTGTGTCAAAAACTTTTGCAATATGTGCTGTTCTGACAAATAGCAAAAGGTTGCAAAAGGCATAAAAAAGGAACAGAAGATCACTATATACTTCAATGTATAGAATTTATTGGTCAGATTTTATAATGATAAATGATGATAAAATGTCATCTTTTGAACTGTTTATTGTTTCCTGTCGGTCTTTTGCCCTCAGGTATAAAATAAATTTGAAACCTTTGAAATAGAAATATGAATGCAGTTTTTTTCAAAATATATGGGTATATGAGTTATGTTCAAATTGTATTAGTTATATACATAGTATATGAGTTTTGATCAAAGTACACAGGGTACGAATACCCTATATTTTACTGTGTAAAGACCAATAAACTTTTTTTAATCTACTCTTACACGTACTTTTCATTTTTCTGCAATTTAATGTGGACCGGTTTTTAGATGTAAATTCAATTACGATGTTCGTATTTTTCAAATTATATTCTAATTCTAGATTACCGACTGTGGTCTTGTGCACCTTGCAGCTCAACCAGAATCATTCAAGCGATCTATAGAAGAATTGGATTTGAGTGGTTGCCGCAAAGTTACTGACTTAGGTTTGTCTAAACTCCTTCCGGAATTAAAAAGACTACGTGTCCTCAACTTAAAGGTACTTTTTAGTTGGTTGTTCCCATTTTTCATGTTTTTTTTTCAACAGATTGTGTCTTCGACATTGCTGCATTATTTTATATGTAGCCTTTACTTATTTAAATTCTTTGTTTATTTACTTTTTATTATCATTATTTAGTTAAAGACATCACAGACAGTACCCAATAGAGAAAAAGACATAAAAAGGGGAATAACAAAAAAGAGACATCAGAACGCTTATCAAGCCATTGATGAGAATCACATATTAAAATCTTAAATACCGTTCCAAACATAACACTTTAAACATCACCGCATAAGAAGGGTATGCCACAGATGAAACTGATTTTTTGATTTTGTTCCAAAACACACGTGGGCGTCACGCCTGCCTAGAATGTCAGGCAGGTTGACCAAGAATTTAAAATTTACATAGGACCATTAGATTGCCTGAAATGAGAGGTAAACAAGGGACGCCAGCCTATGGTCTTTGACAGGTTGAACCAAGAATATAGAATTCAACCTAACCCATTGGTTGGGTAGTGGATCTTGGGTTGACTCGGGCGACAGTGTCTAGACTGGGGAATTTCTTGACACGGGCAGTGAACGGGAATAAAAGCAAGACATTAGCAACATTCGATTTTGTAGTCCAATCGAAAATTGTTTTCGCCCCTGCATGACTTTGGAGTTACGCACCATATTATTGCGTTGCCTTCATATTGGTATAGTCATAGTCAAACAGTTCGTGGCAACGAACGGTAGTAAGGAGCGACCCGGCTCAATAGTAACCAAAACTCTAAAAGATGGAATTGTGATACCAATAGTTACATCAAAAGAATCAAATTTTAATACTGATTTTAAATATATAAGTTTCATCAAGATTAGTCTTACCTATCAAAAGTTACGAGCCTGAAAAATTTGCCTCATTTTAGAAAATAGGGGGAAAAACCCCCTAAAAGTCATACAATCTTAACGAAAATCTCACCATCAGATTCAACGTATTAGAGAACCCTATTTTAGAAGTTTCAAGCTCATATCTACAAAAATGTGGAATTTCGCATTTTTTGCCAGAAGACAAATCACGGATGCGTGTTTATTTGTTTTTTTGTTGTTTTTTTTTTTGTTTGTTTTTTTCCCAGGGGTGATCGTATCGACGCAGTGGTCCTAGAATGTCGCAAGAAGAATGTCGGGTTACGTGGGAGGATCTTTCCATGGAGGAACTTCTCATGGGGGAAGAGATTTTCAAAGAAGGGGGCGCAGGATTTTCTAGCATTATTTAAAAAAAAAACAGTGAAAAAATAAATATGGAAGTTTTTTCTACTGAAAGTGAGGAGCAGCATTAAAACTTAAAACGATCAGAAATTGTTACGCATATGAGGGGTTTACCTCCTCGTAATACCTCGCTCTTTACGCTGAAGTATTTTTTAGTAATTTCAACTATTTATTCTACGGCCTTTGTGGTTCAGGGGTCATTCTTAAGGACTTGGGACAAAATTTAAGCTTTAGTGTAAAGAACGAGGTATCGACGAGGGGTGAACCCCCTCATATACGCAATAAAAACATACGAATATAGAAGTTCGTTACGTAAGTTAATTCGTAATTTACATATATTTTTTACTAATGAAAACTCGTAAAAAATTAAAGTTACCTTTTTAAGTAATAAAAAAATCGGAGGGCAACTAGGCCTCCGCCCTCGCTCCTTTTTTCTCAAATTTTCCGATTAAACTAAGAGAAAGCCATTTAGCCAAAAAAAAAATAATATGTAAATTTCGTTTTAATTATTTATGTGCGGAGAGCCAAGATCAAAACATGCATTAATTCAAAAACGTCCAGAAATTAAATAAAAAAACAAGTTTTTTAAATGAAAGTAAGGAGCGACATTAAAACTTAAAACGAACAGAAATTACTCCGTATATGAAAGGGGCTTTTTCTCCTCAACGCTTGCTCTTTATGCTAACGTTTTTTACTGTCTTAAAAAGTAGAGTTAAGAGAAAGAGTCAAACTTTAGCGTAAAGAGCGAAGCGTTGATAATTTCTGACTTTACTCTTCGAATATTCCACCCCTCTCCGTCCTCGTAAAAAATCCAACACAAAGTCCAGGTAGGAAGTATACCTTAGAGTTTAATATCAACGGCCCCTGATATTTTCACCGAGGTAATAAAATTACAAAGTTAATATAGATATGGATTATATGAAAGAAGAGTTAGCAACCTTCTTTGTTTCTTTGTGCACGTGAAAATAAAGAGCAACAATAACGTAAGATAGAATGTTTATTTAACGTAAATTTTATTTAACGTAAATTTAAGTTAAATTTATAGTTAAATTAAATTTATATTTGAATTTATATTTATATTTAAATTTATAAATATATTTATAATTTAAATTCATATTTATATAGTTATATTTAACGTAAATTTAACGCTTAAAAAGAACGTAAATTTCAGATGTACATGAACCAAATATACATAGCGTATATTAATGTTGCTCAAAATTATCTTCGGTATTCTCTGAAAGTCACTTGAATGCCTTTTGTCTTTTTGGAAATGAAAGATCAAACATGCCCACATTTCTCAATAACATATATCATATGTAAATAATTAATAAATTCCCTAACTTACAGCTCTTATCCTGACAGCTGTGCGGGTTTTGACATCCCCAAATGCATAATTACTGAATCTTCCAACAATGTTGAACATCATAGTTATCTCAAAATTTTGATTGAATATGTTTTAAGAAATGATGAGCGGGGGCGGGGGCTGATTGCCTTCCAATCACTTTTAATATTTATACAGGGCACTAGAACTTACAATTTTTCTATTCAAATGAGCCCAACTTGAGGTTTATACGACCACCCATACCATAAAACTGTATATGCCAGGGGCGGATCTAGAAAAAAATCTTGGGGGAAGGGGGCACTGAACCAAGGGTACCAATGTGATTCTAAATTTTTGGTTCAACCTGCTTAAGACCATAGGTAGGCTTGCCCTGTTTACCTGTCATCCTAGGCAATCTAATGGTCCTAAGTCAATTTAAGTTCTTAGTCAACCTGCCTGAGACTTTAGGTGGGCGTGCCTTTCAAAAAGCTAACAAACAAGTATCGGTCCAATAAGAGAGTCATACTTACCCCGGCTGTGCTCTGCAAAGTTTAATTTTCTCCACAGTCCTTGTAAATAATTCACGGTTCTGGTGTATTATTTCATTCTTTCAGAGTTCAAGGCATTCCTGACATCTTGATCCTCTTGCTTGAACGAAGCTAAAAGCGCTGCAGCTCTACACTGGTAGTTCATATAGTAATGTGACTTGGCATGTTGTATAAGTGCATCTTTTCCCCCTGACACAGCCGACCACCCTCCACCGCTATTGGAGTTTCTTATTATGAGACAAACACTACACCAAAGTCCCTCGTCTTCTTTGTGACGGCTCACCACAGCCAGGGAAACCGGGCAAGAAGCTCAATGTTAAGTCGACGAGTAACTTCATCCCCCTTTCGTCTTTGTATAGAAGTCGGAATTTCGGCTTCCATCTTTTCTTAGGAAAAAACGTAATATCTCCAGATGTTAGTTGGTTCGTTTCTTTTAGTATCACTGCGAAACCGAAGTCAGAGGAGGGCATGATGCCGGTGTCAAGCAAGGAGCATGTAGTGCTACTTGGGTGTGTCGTCTCCATCTGCTGCATATTGGTTCTTGTATTATCTCTCGATCCTTCTGGTAGTAGATCAGAATGTTTTACCAAGGATCTCTCGATCCTTCTGGTAGCTGATCAGAATGTTTTACTTCAATGTCTGTGTCGGAATCTTGGGGAAAAGGCGGTGACAGTTCTTTATCCTTGGCGAAGTTGGTAGACAGTGTCTCTGTAGTCGAATTTGTGTGAGAACTAGATGCAACGGGTAACGGGAATCTTGAAGTTATTGTCTTAGTCTTTGAATTTGAATGAGCATCCTGAACTGGGGGAAACGAAAGACTCGTGGCATCTGAAGTAATTTTTTTTTTTTTGTTAAAGAAAACCCTTTAAAAATCCTAGTGAAGGTAGGCGACTCAAGATAGTTGATATTTTTCTCAACTCTCGTCGACCGTAAATCCACAGTGTCTAAGCAAATTTGTTTATTTGAGTTAGCCTTTCTTCTAAACAAATTTGTAGGGTTTCATTAATTCTGTCTGATCAGTAGTTTGACCTCCAGTGCTCAGTTAAGTACTAAATTGTCAATCCTGAGTATTCATCTCGTTACAACCGGTTAGGTAATTTTTTTTTCTTTGTAAAATTCCCCGTTAAGTAGTGAAAAATAAGAAATAATATTCTCAAAAATACGCCCTAAGTAGAGATACTGCATTTTCTTATGATGATATTGTTCACTTCAGAAATGGATGGTCTTGGATGTTCTACCTTATCTCAATATAGGTTGTTTTGCCGAAACACGGTCAAAATTCTGTTTTTACACGTGTATTGATAATTTACATCTTAACTCATTAGCGCCCAACGTTCCCAACTGGACACACCTTACTTTAAATTTTTTATGACTAACACGCTAGCAGCTAAGGCAAATTTTAAATGCCCCGTAAACTGTCATAAGAATCAGACCTGGATTTGGTTTAGTTTCGTTCTCTGGATTTTTTTTTTAATATGGGAAAAATTAAATTTTTGAAAGCTCTCGGTTTCTAATGGGTTACCTGGGAATGTAAGTGGTTGAAACTTCTTGTTTTAGGGTTTTGCTCTTCTATAATCACCACTCTTCCAATCTATGAAATAATTGCACCAAAATGTCTGCAAATAGAGGATGCAGTATCAGTTAACCAAAAGTCCTCCCAACCGGAAACGGGCGTTTGGCAGACCTACAATTTTTCACATGTTTCGTTGTAGGCGATCACTTCTGTTTTACAGATGGGTCCCAAGAAATGAGCTTCTATCAAAGAAGCTCTTGGGGTAATAATAAAAAAATACGGGAGCAATATCGGGGTAGTCAATGACGAAAAGGAGGGAGACAAGGGCAAACATTACGGATTTATTTGAGGGGGGAGGGGGTTTATTATTAGTCAAAACTTACCTATTGTTTTCTGGATATTTTGACTAAATATCCGGAAATATCCTTCGATCCCCTTCGACATTCAGCCATTAGCCTTCGTCTCTTATCCATTCTATGCTCGTATCCAGATTGTTTCAATTTATCCATTTTGAAATTTTAGCTACAAAGCTACTTTTCAATCTAATGTCAAATTGTGAATTGACCAATAGCTATAAGTTCCGGTTTTACCGAACGTTTATCTGGTAACACGAAGAAAAACTGATTCATCAAACCATGAGCTTCTATGTTCGTAAAATAGGGGGAAGCTAGCAGCAATCAAAAGATTTTTATGCCAATTTTGCAGATATATACTGAACAGGCTGAAGATAAATAATTTTTGTTCGTTTTAAGTTTCAACTTTGCTCTTTACGTTCATAGGAAAGCTTTTTTTTATGTTAATTGGGTAAATAAGCTATGAATAATTGACCAAATTGACAAGTTTACTACAAAAAATTGCAAAAAAAAGAAAAATAACGGAATTGGAATGAGGGCGCCAGAAAATCTTGGGGGTCCAGGCCCCCCACAGCCCCCTGGAACCACGCTTGGTAAATGCCCCCAGAGTATAAACTTAAAAACACTTGCCCCTGAACCCTGGAGGATTTTGTCAACCTTGGAGGCACTGCTATATGTTCTTTGAACTTACTTTCGATGGCTATCTCAAAGTATTCATCAGATGTGTTTAGGTAAAAGAGGAATTCGGGGGAGGGGATGTTAGTTGGCTTCTATCACTTTTGACTCTTAAAAAGGGAACCAGAACCTTTAGTTTCTAATCAAATGAGCCTCCTCTAAAGTTTATGCGACCACCCCTTCCAAAAAAATCTTATATGTCCTGGGGCATGACTTACAACCCTTTCCCCCATGCTCTGGGGTTTTAAATCAACCACGAAGGCCTTGTTATATGATCTTTGTACTATTTTGAATATAATGGCTATTTCAAAATTTCTATTTGATACATATTGGGAAAGAGGACCAGGGGGTACTAGTTAGTGTCCGACTCTTAACTCTTAAAAAGGGCTTTAGAACTTCTTATTTCCAATCGAGCTAGTCCCCTCACCTCTTCCACAAAAACTTTATATGTTAACAATGGGCAACTAGTATAACTTATAGCCCCTGCCCCTTAGGGCTCTGGGGGTGGAGAAAGTTTTCATCCCCAAAGAGTTAATTCCCCATGTCCCAAAGACCTTTCAACCATGTTGAACAAAATGGCGATCTCAAAATTTAGTTTCGATATGTTTGGGGGAATAGTGATCGTAAGGGGGGGGGGCTGATTGCCCTCAAATCACATTCACTCTAAAAGAGGGCTTTTATTTCCAATCGAATGAGCGCCTTTCGAAGATTACATAACAATCCCTTCTCTACGCTGTGCCTTGGTCAGAAGAAAAGATTACAGTGTCCTAACATCGTTCTTTACTTAGGCAAGGCAATTGCTCTGCTATAATTTTTGCTAATATTGAATTGCTAATGGGAATAGTCATTTAACAATTGACGTGTCTTCAAAAGCATTGAAAAATGGGAAAACAAAGTTTTGAATATTAATTGTCAAATAATAAGAGTAAATGTACTATAAAATTAATAGTGAATGCTTCATATTCCTGTTGTTAATTTTTTTACATACAATTTCATTGTTTTACATTTTCCACGAAAAAACGAAGAGATAAAAAAAGATAAAAACGAATATGAACGCCTAAAGAAATAATTTTTTTTTTTAGGTGAAAGCATTGAGAAGCACTTTCAATTAATGTTGATTTTGTTTAATTGCCATAGAATTGTTGTCTCTTTTTTTGAAATCATGAGCTTTATTTTCTCTCCTTCTTTCCAGGGTTGTCCTAAAGTGACTAGCAAAACGCTCCAAACTGTGAAAAAATATTTTCCAAAGCTTCGGTACCTATGTATATCTTGGGGTCTCTATATGTCACATAAATCTAATTTATTGGATACTCTACCGTTACTGAAGCTGGCTTTCGACTTTGATGAGGATTACAGTGATTTTTGATTATTACAATGATGATTCCTTCGATTCCTATGGTAATTCCTAAGATTACTGTAATATTATTACTCTGACGATGAAGATTACTTCAATATTTTTTTCTCGTGATTTTTAGTTTTCCATTAGCACAGTCTCGCAAGCTATGCTTTTGCTGTGCTATCAGTACGATATTTCATTGTTTTGATAATAAAAGTTGTTCTACTACTACTAATCAATAACCTGTATTACTTGTACTATAATCATTGTAACTTTAACAGTGAAAGGTAGTTTTTAGTTTAACGGTCTTTCAAGCTGAGACTGTTCGTTGTGGAAGGAGTTGTGGCTGATCGTTTTATATAACTATCTTCTAAATTAATGTATGTTGTCCTTTTTTGTTTAAATCATAAAAAAAAAAATAAGTTCTGAATACGAGTAAATTGTTAGAAATATCACAACTCACTCCAATGTCTTGAAAAATAAAATTGAAAGATGCTTTAAGAAGCTACGTAGGAAACTTTTTAATATAGAAAAAATAATAATCGAAACTCAGGTCCTACAATCTGAAAAAAAAATTGTTCAATACCAGTCTTGCAGACAAGGCTTTTCCTATAGTTGGCGTTGCCTGAAAAAAATTATTGCAGCGCCCCCTCCTGACTCAAATATACGTATGAAAACAAAAAAGGAAATAATAAATGAAAAGAGAAATCAAATAGGTGAAAAAGAAGATTTCGTCAGCCAGTAGCAAAATATGAAAAACAAGCAAATATTTCGACAAAGACCTCCGCCAACTCGTCCTTTGTTTTTTTAAATTTTTCCTAGTTTGTCGCTGAGTTTCGAGACGTATGGTAGTGTAGTGAAAGTTTTTTTCTCAATCGCCAGTGTAACTGAATCAAGGGGGACGGGCTCCCTATTTTCCTATTTTATCTTTTTTAATCGTCTATCTATTATATTTTCAATGAGATTGATTGGGTAGCCATTGTAGAATAGAATATCTTTAACGTAATCTAACTCGGATTTTACATGATTACGTGAACATATTTTTAGAACCCTGTCGACTAAAGAAATTACTACCCCTCTTTATACAAGGAGGGTGGTTTGACGAGAAATGTAGATACTGATCATTATGGGTCGGTTTTCTATATATAGAAAATTCAAGGCTAGGAATATTTTTTATAATTAAAACATCCAAGAAAGGAAGCTTTCCCTAATCTTCCAGTTCTATTGCGAATTGAAGATTCGAATCAAAAGAATTCAAATGTACCAAAAAAATATTTTAGAGAGTCCTTACCATGTTCCCAAACAGCAAGAATATCATCAACGAAGCGAAACCAGAGAGTGTTTTAAGGGGAAACTATTCAAAGCAGATTGTTCTATGAAATCCATGTAAAAATTTGCCAAAAAACGAGACAAAACAGTACCCATGGGTAGGCCCTTGACCTGAAGGAATTTTTTTTCTCGAAACATAAAATATAAAGAGAACTTGTTGCAAAGACGTACAAATGTCATTATTGTGTAGATTTCCAAGGTTTCATAATCTGGCCAAGCAGAATTTTCCTCCAATTTTCTTTGTAAGGCCTGTTCACATTTATGGACATCGCATGAAGTATACATGGAAACTGCATCAAAACTAGATAAAATAGTTTTTTCTGTTATACTATGATTTTTCAGCTTATCAACAAAATCTATGGAATTTTTTATATAAGATTTCTTTGTTGTTAGAAGAGACTTCAAAATTGTAGCTAAGAATCTTCGTACACCTGTTGCTGAAGAACTAATGCTACAATAGGACGTAACGGAGTATCCTTCTTATGGATTTTGGGTAGACCATAAAATTTTGGGGCTGAACAACCTTTGGAGTAAAATTTTCTGTACATTTGAGGGGTGATTAGTCTATTGTCTTTTAAATTTCTAGTTCTTTTCTCAACTG
This sequence comes from Artemia franciscana, assembly GCF_032884065.1. NCBI lineage: Eukaryota > Metazoa > Arthropoda > Branchiopoda > Anostraca > Artemiidae > Artemia > Artemia franciscana. The sequence continues at coordinate 850,126 of NC_088881.1, read as the reverse complement.
CTTGGTGTATTTATCTATGGGATCAGTTTTTATTTCTATGTAAGTATTTTTATCCAATAAAAGGGTATTTATTTTATTTTGATAATCTGCAGAATCCATAATCACACCTGTGTTTCCTTTGTCCGCTCTTGTATTTACTGTATTTTTATCTTTTTTCAAATTTCGGAGGATTTTAACTTCTTCCTTTGATTGAGCTGAAAGCGACCATGACAGCTTATAATCAAGAATACTCTTTACTATTTCCCCCCATTAGTAGGTCTGGATTTTCAACTTCACCATGAGAGCTAAAAAATACCGGACTCCACGCTCGTAATAATTTCTGATATATTTACGTGTGTTTGAGACATTTCAAATTTAGGTCCTTTTGATAGAATTTTCCAAAGGAGAACCAGGACAAAATCTAGGAAAGAAAATCCGTGTTTGTTGAAATTCGAGTTTTGAAAATTTTTCTGATAATCGAGTTTTCGCTAAATTAAAAACGTGTCGGAAAGACCTTTGTGAGATATTTAAAATTTGGGGAAAATCTAAAACGGATAAAGTCTGATGTAATAAAGATTTGAAATTTGATATTTTATTACTAAGGACATATCTTTAGAGTCTAAGGTCTTATTTTAAATTGGTGGTATATTGAATAAAGTGGTATTATATTGAAAATTTAATAGATAGACGATTAAAAAAGGTAAAATCGGGAGCCCGTCCCCCTGGATTCAGTTACACTGGCAATTGAGAAAAAAACTTTCACTACATTACCATATGTCTCGAAACTCAGCGACAAACTTGGAAAAATTTAAAAAAAACATAGTCTTGCTGTTTCTTTCAAAAATGAACAAAAAGTTGAACATTTTTTCAACTCGGGAAAGGATAAAACGGACCCTATACTAGATAGTGGTGTCTACAGAGTCCCCTGTTCATGTGGAAAATTTTACATTGGCAGGACCCATTAACATTAAGGGGAACGATTGCATGAACACAAAATTTCAATAGATATGTCCCTGAGATTTGAAAATAAAAATGACAACTTTGATTCAGCTCTGGCCCAGTATATATGCGAAAATCCTTACCATTTAGTTCTTTTTGAAGAGGCAACTTTAATATCTACCGTAAATGGCCTACTGTATCTTTTAGAGGCAATTGAGAAAAAAAAAACATAAATAGAAATTTGGCTATAAATAGAGACATGGGAGATATTTCCTTAAGCCCAATTTATAACAACTTAATATTAAAAGACTCTATGAATATTTTCGCCCAGTCTAATTCAAGACAACCTGTCCGCATATCTAATGAAAACCGAAATTGTAAACAGGCGAAATCTGTTGCAAGGCAAAGGATACTTAATCAATCTAATTGGTAATTTCTCTTTCATTGATTTCAAGTTGGTTTTTGTTTGTTTGATTCAGTGTCTTTTTTCCTCTCGTGGAGTTCACTTAAGAAGGTTAGATTTTGTTGTTGTTTTTTCTTTCTTTTTCTCTTTCTTATTTTTTTTAGCATTGAGGACGACATGGCGGATGTCCTTGTCGAAATATTTGCTTGTTTTTCATATTTTGCTACTGACTGACAAAATCCTCGTTTTTCACCTATTTGATTTTTCTCTTTTCATTTATTATTTCCTTTCATGTGTTCATACGTCATGCATAGTATGGTTAAGAACGTATTGACTCAAATATAAAATAAAAAAGCCAAATTAAAGACAAAATTTGTTCAAAGTGGGTAATCCCCCAGCCCCTCAAGTCACAGTGCACGGTTCAAATGTCCAGGTTTCCCCTCCCCCCAGTTTTGAACGGCTCTGCTTGCACATTATTCAAAATTACGAATTATTGGAATAGTATCAGGGTGTATTAAATATATATCAGTATAGGAAATAATTTGTCAAGGGTAAGACAACCGTAAATCACCATAAGTATATAAATGAATACCAAAATACATGTATAAATTCCTATAAATACCTGACTCAATCTCAAGACTTGCAGAAAAAAGAAGAGTACAGCTGAAGCCCCTCGTGCCTTCTATATAATTGGACATAATGTGCACTTTACTGAAAACAATTTTAAAACCATGTGTTTAATTTCTCATAATATCAAAAATAAAAAAAGACTCCATCATAACCTACATTTCTTAAAAAGCAGATGTAGATCATCAGTTAACTTATGCACCAATCCCTAAAGAAGCCATGGGGGAAGTCAAATCTACAACTCTTCGTTTTTGCTCGTATAGTTTCTGCTCCAGTTTTATTGTTGTTCCTCTTCATTTTGGGTCTTATTTATTTGGTCATAATGATTTATGGCAGTTTTAAGCTTGAAAAATTATTTGAGTATTTCTGCTCATCTTCGGGTGCATTTAGTTCTTCAATTTCCTCTGAAAAAAATTGTGTTATGGATTTCAAAATTAACAAGTTTTGGTAATGGAGTCTTTTTCTTTATTCAAATAATATTTTTAATCTTTTCGGTTTTTTCTATAAGAATCAGAAATTTTGCCTGCTATATTTGTGACTGACAAAAATCAAAAAAAATTTCCAATGATATTATTCAAATATTCTTAATAACATATGCCCAATAGAAAATCTGGATGACTTACTTGACTTAAGCCCCATCTGGCCTTGTTGATCGTCTCAGGGCCTCTCTCCTTACAAGCGAATATATTTGTCGCCTATACTGCTCTCTGTTTTTTTGCCAATCTGAGAACACCAGGGAGGTTGCAGTCGGAGAAGTTCTTCTTCCAGCGCTTCGGAGGGCGAGAACTGTGGATGCGACCTTTGAAGGCAATTTTCGCTAGCTGATCGTTGTACATGCGCTGGACGTGGTCAAGCCACTTGAATTGTTGGACACGGACCCTGTTCAGGATGGGGGTGTTATACTGCAGTCTTTTGAGTAGGTCGGCGTTTGAAAATCGATCTACGTATGTTATGCAAGCGATTCGACTCAGCAGCTTTGTCTCAAACGTGGCGAGTCGTCTGGAGTCATCTACTCTGATTGTCCATGTTTCAGAACCGTACTTAGCTATAGGAATGATAATGGAGCTGAAAAGTTTTAGCTTCACGGAGATTCGATTTTGCTTCCATATTGGCATGAGAGCTTTGAAGCTGGCCAGGCCCAGAGCGAGGCGTCTTTTGATGTCCACCGATTGACTATTGTTGGTCGTGATCTGGCTCCCCAGATATATGAAGCTGTCTATCCATTCTATTTCCGCTCCATTAAGCTTTATGTGTGGTAGTGTTTGGCTATTGAACCTTGACACGCGCATGGCTTTCGTTGTATTCTCGTTAATTTTCATTCCGAAGGTTCCTGTAACTACTACCAGGTGGTCTGCTTTGGTTTGGAGTTCAGCGACGGATCCAGCGAGCATGTCGATATCGTATGCGTATACCAGCTTATCGATTACGATCCCTCCTATCATTGCCCCCTTGGTTGCTTCCACATGCAACATTACTCAATGGAGGAAGAGATTAAACATGTGAGGTGAGAGGATGCATCCTTGCAAAACACCAACAGAAGTTTGAAATTCTTCAGTCGTTTTCTCAACTGTTTATACTTGGCTTCTAAACCGCCCATACATGTTACGAATAAGTGATACCATATTTGACGGAATGCTGTAGTATATGCCAAAGGCCATCTCTCCAAATTAAGTCGAAAGCTTGTTTGGAGTCAATGAACAATTGAGTCAAGTCAATTGAAGTCAATGATAGAGGTCCTGACCGTATTCAAGGTATTTTTCCATTGCTTGACGGATCACAAATATCTGGTGTATCGTCGAGCGGTTCGCTCAGAAACCTGCCTGATGCTCCGGGATGATGTGACTGGTTAATGCCTTTGTTCTGCCCAGCAGTATCTTGGTCAACACTTGGCAGGTTAGCTTGTCAGGCTGATTGGACGGTAGTTGTCACATTCGGCTTTGGACCCTTTCTTATGCAGAGGGATTATAGTAGCGGAATACCATGTTTTCGGGAAATATTCCTTGTGGCAGGCAGTTGCGGTAATTCTGTGGTAGAGGTCTGTTACGACTTCTGACTTGATTTTCAGGAGTTCTGCCTACAATCCATCTGGTCCAGGTGATTTATTTGATTTGAGTGACTTCAAGGCAGCTTTATCTTTGCTTCTGGGTGGTGGTGGGCTTGGTTTCAATAGGGAGATGATTAAATTCCTAAAAACGGCAGGGTTAGGATTGATTGGGGGGTTTAACTTTTCATGATAATGTTGTTTCCATCTCTCTCTTATTCCTGTTGTGTTGTTGATGGGAGTCCCGTCTTTATTCAGGAGTACATTTGCTAGTGTAGTTTTGTGCCTCGATTTTTAGTAGTTTCTCGAGCTTTAGTATTCTTTTGTACACGGCATGGGTATAGCCTTTCCCGAAGTCGAGTTCGCATTGGTCACATTTGTCATGAATGTATGAGGTTAGAGCGCGTGTGATCTTCTTTTCTGTTAGTCGCTTAAGATGCTTATAAATGTCTCTACTTTCTGGGTCTTACCTATTAGCGACAGCACGCTTGTCTTTACACAGTTAAATGATCTCATCGGTGATCCCTGGTTTTTCGGAGTCATTAGTTCTTCCGAGGACTATCTCGGCTATTTGTATGAAGACCTCGGTTCTCTTGTCAACTAGGGCGTCTAAATCTGTTTCCTCTGGATTCATTGAAGAATTCTCTAAGAGAGTTTTGAGAGCCATATCGAGATTCATCCGGTAACGGTTGCAAGTTGACTCGTCTTTCAGAAACTTAGTACGGAATCTCGGGACTTTTGTCTGGAAATTTGTTGCTGACTTCAGACGGAGATGGGAAGATGCCATTACTAGTGCGTGATCACTGTCAAAGTGTCCTCCAGCAAGAGTGACTGTGTCTAGCATGCTAGTTTACCAGCGCTTCGGGACGAGAACATAATCGATGTAATTTTTGGCTGTTCCGTTGGGTGATCTCCTTGTATCTTTTCGTCTCTCTCTGTGTTTGAAAAGAGTGTTGGCCGCTACCAGCTCGTTGTCCTGGCAGTATTCCAGAAGGAATCCACCTCTTCTGTTGCTGGTACCATGTCCGAATTATCCCATGACGTCTTCATTACCGTCTGAATTCGAGCCAACTACTGCATTGAAGTCTCCAATAACGAGAATTATGTCTTTTTTGGAATGGAGTCTGTGAGTTTTTGGAGTTGGTTGTAAAATTCCTCTGAGTCGTCGTCGCCACGCGATGAATCTGGTGCATAAACCTGAATGATGCTCAGGTTTGCAGTCGAACCTTTGAGCTTGATATCGATGATATGTTCAGACTTGAGCTGTGGAGATAAGTAATTTTTTTGCTTTCTTCGAAAGAATAAATCCTACTCCTTGGCGATGAATTCCATCTTTACGACCCGACAAAAGTAGTGTTGTGTCCCCAATCCTTTCACCACCAGTTACTGGAAGATGGGTCTTTGACAGACCAATGATGTCCCATTTATACCTGTCGATTTCTCGCACGAGTAGATCCTTCTTTCCTTTCTTAGTCAAGGTTCTTACATTTAGAGTTCCTATTACCAATGTTGTTAAAGGGGCGGAGGGGGGGGGGATCCGATACAGGATTTTTTACGTTGGAAATTGTAGTTGGAGTGTAGCCGGTCGTCAGGCTATCAGTAATCTTTCCAGCGGAGCCGGTCGTCACATCGTCGGCTACCCCAGACGCGGCAACTGGTTCTTCGGTTTCCCCAGGTGCGGTAGGGGGTTCGTCGCTTGCCCTGGACTCGGTAGGTGGTATCACAGGGTTGTCTGATAAAACTCCGGACGTGGTAGCATTGGTTTGTATAAGTTTTCTTGTCTTCATCATTATATAATTTGAGAGCAATATCTGAGAAGAAAGGATGCTCTTCTAGATTTCGAGACAGCGCCAAGCTACTCCTCTCTGTCTCTAGCAGGGGCTGTTGACTTGTGTACGAGTTCATCCACCCTTTACAGGTGTTCTCCTATAGGGAATCCTTCTATTTGGCGTCCTGCATGGTTAACATAATTTTCTCATTGCTGAGAGATGGTTTGGGGTCTGCTGGAACATGTCCACACGCCAGGCGGCCCTGCGCATCATCATCTCAGGGGCCTCCTTCCTCCTGCGCACAAATTTATATCCCCCGTGCATGGATGCCTCAGTTTTATTTTATAAGCCCCGGAGGGCTGGGTCCCCCTGGTCCACGGCTCCTTATTTTATATTCGGAGGTATCCTTTATATCTAATGGACATTTCCCTATCTGCCACTTAGGGACGCGCCTGGTGCCTGAGGGAAGTTTTCCATGAATCTGGACAGACATTGTATATTTTGGTATAGTTTCACACCTCTACTTTCACTGAAAAAAAAGAAGAAAAAAAAAACTTTTTTGAAGCCTAAAGTTTAACCTAAAGGTGCGTAGTGCTATTTGGTGTAGTGCAGCCACCTCCTCAAAATGCACGGAAAGCTTCAGTTTAATACTCTAGACGTCCTTTAATTATTGCTTGAGGGGAGTGTTGAATAAAATCAAAACGCTATATACTCGCAGATAGTCATAAAAAAATTTCAATAGTGTCTCATTTCAATGCTTACTTCTACTATTGCCACCACTACTACTACTCAATGGATATCAAGCCAATCAAAAGAGACTATGTGCATGCTACTATTAGTAAGATAAGCATATTATTACTTCTGCTACGACTACTATTGAGGGTAAGGCTATAGGGGCGAAACATTAAGGGAATTTTGAGGATGATGGTAAAATAAATCAAATCACACCGGCATGTCGTTTGTCAAAATTGTGCATCAGCAATATCCAAGTAACGGCTTAAGATATAAAGTTGAAACTTTCAGACCCTGTTGAGAGGGATGTTGAACTAAACAAAAAACACTATTTGCAAGCTACTACTGCAACTTCTAACTTCAACCACTGTCACCGTGACTACTTGCGACTTTAATTACTCGTGACTGCGAATACTTGTGACTGTGACTGAATATTTGCAATTGCAACAACTTGGGACCAAGAATTTCACTACCTGTGTCTACGGTTACTAAAAAGTTTGATTATATACGACTACTGATACATAATTATTTGCAGCTAAGAAATCAAACAGTTCGTGGTAACGAACTGTAGTAAGGAGCGACCCGGCTCAATAGTAACCAAAAGTCTAAAAAATGGAATTTTGGTACCAATAGCTCCATCAAAAGAATCGCATTTTGATGTTGATTTTAAATATATAAGTTTCATCAAGTTTAGTCTTACCCATCAAAAGTTACGAGCCTGAGAAAATTTTCCTCATTTTAGAAAATAGGGGGAAACACCCCCTAAAAGTCATAGAATCTTAACGAAAATCACACCATCAGATTCAGCGTATCAGAGAACCCTACTGTAGAAGTTTCAAGCTCCTATCTACAAAAATGTGGAATTTTATATTTTTTGTCAGAAGGCAGATCACGGATGCGTGTTTATTTGTTTGTTTTTTTTTCCCAGGGGTGATCGTATCGACCCAGTTGTCCTAGAATGTTGGGAGAGGGCTCATTCTAACGGAAATGAAAAGTTCTAGTGCCCTTTTTAAGTGACCAAAAAAATTGGAGGGCACCTAGGCCCCCTCCCACGCTAATTATTTTCCCAAAGTCAGCGGATGAAAATTCTGAGATAGCCATTTTATTCAGCGTAGTCGAAAAACCTTATAACTTTGTCTTTGGGGACGACATACTCCCTCACAGTCCCCGTGGGAGGGGTTACAAGTTCTAGACTTTGACCAGTGCTTCCATATAGTAATGGTTATTGGGAAGTGTACAGGCGTTTTCAGGAGGATTTTTTGGTTGGAGGCAGGGGTTGAGAACAGGGGGATATGCTGGGGGAACTTTCCATCGAGGAATTTGTCATGGGGGAAGAAAATGTCCATGAAGGGAGCGCAGGATTTACTAGCATTACTTAAAAAAAACAATGAAAAAGTTTTAAGTATTAAAACTTAAAACGAACAGAAATTATTACCCATTTGAGGGTCTCACCTCCTCCTAATACCTCACTCTTTACGCTAAAGTATTTTTAGTAATTTCAACTATTTATTCTGCGGCTTTTGTGAATTATTAATGAATTGGGACAAAATTTAAGCTTTAGTGTAAAGAGCGAGGTACTGACGAGGGGGCAAACCCCCTCATATATGTAATAAAAACATAAGAATACAAAAGTTCTTTACGTAAGCTAATTTATAAGTTACGTATATCTTTTACTTATAAAAAGATTCGTTAAAAATTAAAAGTTCTAGTTGCCTTTTTAATTAACCGAAAATCGGAGGGCAACTAGGCTTCCTCCCCCGCTCTTTTTTTCTCAAAATCATTCGATCAAAAATTATTAGAAAGCCATTTAGCCAAAAAAAAAAAAAATATACAAATTTCGTTTTAATTATTCCTCTGCGGAGAGCCAGAATCAAAACATGCATTGATTCAAAAACGTTCAGAAATTAAATAAAAAAAACAAGTTTTCTAAATGAAAGTAAGGAGCGACATTAAAACTTAAAACGAACAGAAATTACTCCGTATATGAAAGGGGCTTTTCCTTCTCAACGCCCCGCTCTTTACGCTGAAGTTTTTTTTACTGTTTTTAAATGTAGAGTTAAGAGAAAGAGTCAAACTTAAGCGTAAAGAGCGGGGCGTTGAGAAGGAAAAGCCCCTTTCATATACGGAGTAATTTCTGTTCGTGTTAAGTTTTAATGTCGCTCCTTACTTTCATTTAGAAAACTTGTTTTTTTTTTATTTAATACACTATAGAATCGCAGAGCGTTTGACGATGAAACTAAGCTCATCGCTTAAGTCGTATAGTGGACTTAGAACCCCCTTTCACATTCTCTAGACGTCATTAGATCGGTTGAATGATTCAAACGGCTAGATAATAATTACTCTACTGGCCAGTGGTTCAATTCTGGCATTCAATATCTGGTGTTTCTTAATATTTGTCTTGGTTCTTTTGTTCACATTTCAAACGAAATTAAGATCACTATGTGTTACTTGATAACGTGGCCCAACTTTGCCTCAAAACATTTAAAAATGAGATTTTGTTTAGAAGCTAATGTAATTAATCGTACTATGGATTGATATATCATGTTCTTCTTAGATATAAGCTTAAAGAATTACGTTTTATTATTAAGAGTGAAGTTTAATATATTTTCGACAAACTATTGCTAAAAAATTGTCTCGTGATTTGTCTTATTTATAGAATTTGTAACACTAGCTTTTTGTGAAATACATGAAATTGATTTAACAGACTAGGATTGTGATGAGAGAAAATTCCGTAAATAGCAGTAAACAAAATATTAAACACTTTATGAAGGTTTCAGCAGCCTTTTACCAGCCTTGAGAGAGAGAGAAAGATTTTATATGAGAGAGAGATAGGTTTATATTAGGGTCAAATTTAATTATAATTTTAGTTTCAATTTTCCATTTGCATGATTTTGATGACATAAAATAGTGGTAATCAACCAATTAATACACGCAAAAACAGAATAAACACATTAAAAATGAGAGAAACAGCACAACAATAAAAAGGACCCTTTCTCTTAACTTTACTTTTTAAAACAGTAAAAAACTTTAGCGTAAAGAGCAGGGCGTTGAGGAGGAAAATCACCTTACATATACGGAGTAATTTCTGTTCTTTTTAAGTTGTGATGTCGCTCCTTACTTTCAGTTAAAAAACTTATTTTTTTATTTAATTTCTAAATGTTTTTGAAATAATGCCTGTTTTGATTTTGGCTCTCAGCACATCAATAATTAAAATACAATTTGCTTATTAATTTTTTCGGCTAAATGACTTTCTCATTGTTTTAATCGAAATATTTTGAGAAAAAAGGGGTGGGGGAGGGGGCCTATTTGCCCTCCAATTTTTTGATTACTTAAAAAGGAAACTAAAACTTTGAATTTCTTACGAACATTTTCATTAGTAAAAAATATACGTAACTTACGAAATAACTTACGTAGCGAACTTCTACATTCGTATGTTTTTATTACGCATATGAGAGGGTTCACCCCCTCGTCAATGCCTCGCTCTTTGCACTAAAGCTTAAATGTTGTCCCAATTCCTTAAGAAATACCCCTGAATCACAAAGGCCGTAGAATTAAAAGTTGAAATAAAAAAAAAATACTTTAGTGAAAGAGTAAGGTATTACGAGAAGGTGAACCCCACATATGTGTAATAATTTCTGTTCGTTTTAAGTTTTAATGCTGCTCCTTACTTTCAGTTAAAAAAAAAACTTTTCATATTTATTTTTTCATTTTTTTTTAATAATGCCAGAAAATCCTGCGCTCCCTTCATTGAAGTGCTCTTCCCCCATGGCAAATTCCTCCATAGAAATATCCTCCCACGTGCCCTCCCCCCTCTTCAACCCCCCCCCAAAAAAAAAAAAAAATCCCCTAAAAACGTCTCTACACTTCCCAATAAATATGACTATATGTAAACACTTGTCAAAGCTTTTAGCTTGTAGCTCCTCCCACGGGGACTCTCGGGGAGTAAGTCGTGCCCAATTTTATAGTTCTTAGGTTTTTCGACAATGATGAATAAAATGGTTTTAAGTTTTAATGTTGCTCCTTACTTTCATTAAAAAAAACTTGTTTTTTTTTAATTTAATTTCTGGGCGTTTTTGAATTAATGCATGTTTTAATCTTGGCTCTCCGCACATAAATAATTAAAACGAAATTTGCATATTCATTAATTGCAATTAATTGGAAGATTTTGAGAAAAAAGGAGTGAGGAAGGAGGCTTAGTTGCCCTCCAATTTTTTGATTACTTTAAAAAACAACTAGAACTTTTAATTTTTTACAAACGTTCATTGGTAAAAAATATACTCAACTTACGAATTAACTTACGTAATGACCTTCTATATTGGTATGTTTTTGTTGCGTATATGAGGGGGTTAAACCCTCGTCGATACCTCGCTCTTTACACTAAAGCTTAGATTTTGTCTCAATTCCTTAAGAATGACCTCTGAATCACTAAGGCCGTAGAATAAATAGTTGAAATTACTAAAAATACGTTAGCGTAAAGAGTGAGGTATAACGAGGAGGTAAACCCCTCATATGCGTAATAATTTTTATTCATTTTAAGTTTTAATGCTGCTCTTTACTTTCAGTAGAAAAAACTTTTCATATTTATTTTTCCATTGCTTTTCAAATAATGCTAGAAAATCCTGCGCCCCCTTCATTGAAATTATCTTCCCCCATGAGAAGTTTCTCCATGGAAATATCCTCCCACGTACCCTCCCCCCCAATTCTCCCCCTAAACAGAAAAAATCTCCCTGAAAATGCCTGAAAACGAACAGAAATTACTTCGGATATGAAAGGGCTGCTTCTTCCGCTCTTTACGCTAAAGTTGATTACTGTTTTAAAAAGTAAAATTAAGAGAAAGAGTCAAACTTTAGCGCAAAGAGCGGAAGAAGCAGCCCTTTCATATCCGAAGTAATTTCTGTTCGTTTTAAGTTTTTATGTCGCTCCTTACTTCCCGTTAAAAAAACTAGTTTTTTTTTTTATTTAATTTCTGAACGTTTTTGAATTAATGCATGTTTTGATTTTGGCTCTCCGTAGATGAAGAATTAAAACGAAATTTGCATATTTATTTTTTCGGCTAACTGGGTTTCTCGTACTTTTGATCGAGAGATTTTGAGAAAAAAAGGAGTGGGGGAGGAGGCCTAGTTGCCCTCTGATTTTTTGGCTACTTAAAAAGACAACTAGAACTTTTAATTTTTTACGAATATTTATTAGTAAAAGATATACGTAACTTACAAATTAGCTTACGTAACGAATTTCTGTATTCTCATGTTTTTATTACGTATATGAAGGGATTCACCCCCTCGTCAGTACCTCGCTCTTTACACTAAAGCTTAAATATTGTCCCAATTTCTTAAGAATGAACCCTGAATCACAAAAGCCGTAGAATAAATAGTTGAAATTACTAAAAATTCTTTAGCGTAAAGAGCGAGGTATTAGGAGGAGGTGAGCCGATCATACACGTAATAATTTTTGTTCGTTTTAAGTTTTAATGCTTCTCCTTACTTTCAGTTGAAAAAACTTTTTCATATTTATTTTTTCATTGTTTTTTTTTAATTATGCTAGAAAATCCTGCTCTCCCTTCATGAAACTTTTCTTCCCCCATGACAAATTCCTCCAAGAAAATTTCCCCCAGCATATCCCCCTCTTCTTAGCCCTCCCCCGCCCCAACCTAAAAATCCCCCAGAAAACGTCTGTACTCTTCCAAATAACCATTACTATATGTAAGCACTGGTCAAAGTTTGTAATTTGTGGCCCCTCCCACGGGAACTGTGGGGGAGTAAGTCGTCCCCAAAAACATAGTTACTAGGTTTTTTGACTACGCTGAATAAAATGGCTATCTCAGAATTTTGATCCGTTGACTTTGGAAAAATAATTAGCGTGGGAGGGGGCCTAGGTGCCCTCCAATTTTTTTGGTCACCTAAAAAGGGCACTAGAACTTTTCATTTCCGTTAGAATGAGCCCTCTCGCAAGATTTTTGGACCACTGGGTCGATACGATTACGATCACCCCTGGGGGAAAAAAACAAACAAACAAATAAACACGCATCCGTGATCTGCCTTCTGGCAAAAAATACAAAATTCCACATTTTTGTAGATAGGAGCTTGAAACTTCTACAATAGGGTTTTCTGATATGCTGAATGTGATGGTGTGATTTTCGTTAAGATTCTAAGACTTTTAGGGGTTGTTTCCCCCTATTTTATAAAATAAGACAAATTTTCTCAGGCTCGTAACTTTTAATGGGTAAGTCTAAACTTAATGAAACTTATATATTGAAAATCAGCATTAAAAATGCAACTCTTTTGATGTAACTATTGTTATAAAAATTCCGTTTTTTAGAGTTTTGGTTACTATTGAGCCAGGTCGCTCCTTACTACAGTTCGTTACCACGAACTGTTTGAAAGATAAACCTAATTTAATGTATTACGTTGAAAATATTGCTCTTTGAGTTATAAAAGACATTGAAAATCAAATCTCATTGTTTAAATTTGTTAGGCGGCAATTTAAATAACCACATAGGGGTTGAAAATTAAGAAAAACCCTAATTCTATTTTAAACTTTGAAACCTCCCATTGCACTTATTCAATTTCCGTTAACAGCTTGCACCAAAAAAGAAGAGAAACATGGATGAAAAATCAGTAAATGAAAAGCTACAAGCAAATGGTTTCAAACAGCTTAATAATGTATGCTTTGGAGGTGTAGATGTAGTTGACTTTAAGATGTAGATGTTTTCGATGTGATATAAGATGTGTTTTATTAAAAGATATAATTGTTGCTCTTTGAGCAACATGAAAATAAATGAAATATTGAAATATATGAAAATATGAAAATATTGCTCTTTGAGCTATAAAGAACAGTGAAAATCAAATCTTACTGCTTAAATTTGTTAGGCCATAATTTCGATAACCAGATTGGGGTTGGAAATTAAGAAAAAACCCTAATTCTATCTTAAACTTTGAAACCTCCAATTGCACTTATTCAATTTCTGTTTACAGCTTGCACCAAAAAAAAGAAGAGAAACATGGATGAACAATCAGTAAATGAAAAACTATAAGCAAATGGCCTCAAACAGCTTAAGGATGTTATGCTTTGGAGGTGTAGATGTTTTCGATGTGATATAATATGTGTTTTATTAAAAGATATTATTATTGCTCTTTGAGAAATATGAAAATATATGAAATATTGAAATATATGAAAATATGAAAATATTACTCTTTGAGCTATAAAGAACAGTGAAAATCGAATCTTACTGCTTAAATTTGTTAGGCCATAATTTAAATAACCAGATTGGGGTTGGAAATTAAGAAAAAACCCTAATTCTATCTTAAACTTTGAAACCTCCAATTGCACTTATTCAATTTCTGTTAACAGCTTGCACCAAAAAAAAAGAAGAGAAACATGGATGAAAAATCAGTAAATGAAAAACTACAAGCAAATGGCCTCAAACAGCTTAAGAATGTATGCTTTGGAGGTGTAGATGTAGTTGACTTTGAGATGTAGATGTTTTCGATGTGATATAAGATGTGTTTTATTAAAAGATATAATTATTGCTCTTTGAGCAACATGAAAACATATGAAATATTGAAATATATGAAAATATGAAAATATTGCTCTTTGAGCTATAAAGAACAGTGAAAATCAAATCTTACTGCTTAAATTTGTTAGGCCATAATTTAAATAACCAGATTGGGGTTGGAAATTAAGGAAAAACCCTAATTCTATCTTAAACTTTGAAACCTCCAATTGAACTTATTCAATTTCTGTTAACAGCTTGCACCAAAAAAAAGAAGAGAAACATGGATGAAAAATCAGTAAATGAAAAACTACAAGCAAATGGCCTCAAATAGCTTAAGAATGTATGCTTTGGAGGTGTAGATGTTTTCGATGTGATATAATATGTGTTTTATTAAAAGATATAATTATTGCTCTGAGAAATATGAAAATATATGAAATATTGAAATATATGAAAATATGAAAATATTGCTCTTTGAGCTATAAAGAACAGTGAAAATCAAATCTTACTGCTTAAATTTGTTAGGCCATAATTTAAATAACCATATTGGGGTTGAAAACTAGGAAAAACACTAATTCCATCCGTGCTTCCACTCTCGAATCTCAAAATTCGGGGATAAGTTTTAAAAATTAGGGGAGTTTTCGGGGACAAGTCTTCAAGATTCGGGGGATTTTCGGGGGCACGTTCAAAATGAAATTTCTTTGCCAAAAATTTGGGAGCCAAAATTGATTACTGCTTAGTTTTCAGGCTCAAGTAGGGCTTGGGTCCGCGTAGTAAATTAAGTTTTTAACAGAGTAGGTTTCAGAGCCAGAGAACGGGATTGGAACCCATAGCTAAAAACGATTATTGCTGATATTACGGACAAAACCTCAAAACTGTTTTCAAACTAAGAAAAAATAGGCTGAATTACACTCTGAAACTCTGTTGCTTTAGGTTTTATATTATCTTTGCTGCTTTACTCTCTTAGCCCAAAAACATGACTTTTATGTCATTTATTTTCAGAAAGACGACAAAAATAAAGCATAGTAAGGCAATAATCGCAATAACATAGTACTAACAAGTACAATAATTTCTCCAAATTAATGAATATTCTTCGGCAAGCAAACATGAACTTACACCTGGAATTTAATAAAAAAAAATCACCTGAAAGCAAGGAGCAACAGTAAAAATTAAAACGAATAGAAACAATAACATAATAAGGGGATTGCCCCCTCTGAACACCCGACTATTCACGCTGAAGTTTTTTAGTACTTGAGCTTCTCATTGTTCTGTTTAAACTACAATTATGTTTCGGGAGTCGTTCTTACAGAATCGGGACTAAATTCAAACTTAAGCGTAAAGAAAGAGGGGAAATCCCTTCACATATATGTAATATTTTTTGTTCATTTTAGTGTTGCTCCTTAGGCGTAATTTCAGACGGAAAAAAAACTTTTATTTTATTTCAAATGTTTTTTTTTTAATGCCAGGAAATCCAGCTCCACCTCCACGAAAAAACTATTCCTCTTCCCAGAAAAATCGTCTAGACAATTCAATACCGTTAAAAATTTATCCCAGACAATTACCCTTAACATCTCCACGCGTAATATTGGGTTTACAAAGAAAAACTTAAAATAAATAAAAAGAATTCTGTTTAAGGATTCTAGCCAATCCCCCCAGTGTAAAAGTTACCCTCAATTTTTATCCCCGGAAATATGCTTCCCAATGGAAATTTCTCCCTGTGAGAACAAGACCTTTCCCCAAGTGAAGCTGTGGGAGGTCAAATTAACTCCAAAGGCAAAGTTATTGGGTATCTCAACTATGCTGAACAAAATGGCTACGGTATCTCTAAATTTTGATCAAACGATTTAGGGGGGAAAGGCGTGGAAGTGGGCATAGTTGCCTCCCTCATGGAAAAATATATCTTCTGGGAAAGTCCACATTTTTGCAAATAGGAACTTTAACCCTATGCAGTTGCTTTCTCTGATACGCTGAATCTGATGGTGTTATTTTCGTTAAGGATCTTTGAGATTTTTATGGAGTGTTTTCACCTTTATTTCAAAAATAAATCAAATTCTTTCCGGCTTGTAGTCTTTGAAGAGTAACACCAGACTTACAGTATCTTATATATTCGGTACCAGCGTAATAAGTCAATCCTTTTGATATGTCTGTTGTTTTTTAGAGTTTCGGTTATTATTGAGCAGTGGCGGATCCAGGATTTTCTTTAGGGGGGGGGGCGCATTATAGGCTGCTCTGATAAACTTGAGAACAAAGAAATGCCTGCAATTTAAAGGGAACCTCGGCAACTATGCGCCGTAAGTAGGTAGTGGAAATGGTCGTAATCTAATCCAAACCCTGGTGAGGGTTAAAGTTCTAATAAAGCTGTTGAAATTGAAATGGTATAAAAATATTGATACAAAAATAGTAAGTTATAAAAACCATCCCGCCATAAAAAAAAAATAAAAAGCTGTTCACCATCTATATTTAATATTTTCTGCATAATTTTTTGCTTTTACACTTCTGACTACTATGGCGAGTGAGTTAATCTTTTTATTGTGAAAAAAATATGATCTTGAAGCATCTTTTGGAGTCATGCACTCTTTGTGACAGTTTGTAGAGGTCAAACCATTTAGCATGTCGCCTAACATTGTAGCTTCCCTTAGTAACTATGGTAGTAATGAAGAATAGGGAATGAGGATAAAGATACAACTTGTATATTCGTAAAAGATATATTAAATACTAGTTCTTTTAGGAATGTAACAAGAAAAACAGAATGTTTTTTTTGTTATAATGTGACAGGTTGAAATGCATAGAAAACATTTAAAACGAGGGATTAAGTACAGGCAATAAAGCATTAACTAATCACTGTTTCTTTTTAAAAATAGTGTTTTAATAAACAGCGTCAACTTTGACGAAATCTAAAAAATTTACTAACCAAAATTCTACTTTTCATAGCAACTTAGCGTATCTTTCCATGTTTTAAAGTTCGATATATTTCACTTAAATTACAGAATTTACATTTTTATACGAAAAAGTCTATTTCTCAATTTCCACTCCCGCCATATCTATTAATTACAAAGTCGATGTCTACCTCAATATTTAGATGAATGTTTGTAATGGCTAGTCCTGTCAGTCTAGAGTCATGTCAGTTTAGAGCTCTTCGTTAGTATTTCCTCTTCTATTCATCCAAAAATATTTGAATAAAGACCAAAATCGTCAGAAAAATATGATTTCTAATGAAGATGCATGTAGGTATTTGCTTCAAACTAAGTATATGAGTCGAAATACTCCTTAAAAACAAATTATTAAGTGTTTGTTATTTTTCGCTTTTTTTTCTTTTTAGTTTTTTTTTTTGTTTTTACCTTTTTTTTAGTTTTTTAGTTTTTTTAGTTTTTTCTTTTTCTTTTTAGTTTTTTTTGTAGTTTTTACCTTTTTAGTTTTTTATTTTTATTTTTTTAGTTTTGTTTTTCTCCTTAATTTTTCAGTTTTTTTTCCTTTTTTTATTTTTTTTTCTTTTTTTTTTTTAGTTTTTTAGCTTTTTTAGTTTTTTATTAGTTTTTATTTTTTTTTCTTTTTAGTTTTTTTTTGTAGTTTTTATCTTTTTAGTTTTTTTGGCTTGAATACATTCGTTTTTGAATTGGTAGCGCTTCGCGCCCCCCCCCAAGCCCCCCGCGCGCGTAAGTCGTTACGCGCCATTGTAGTCGTGTCGCTGTGTCCCACCTGTGAATAGATATATATATATATATATATATATATATATATATATATATATATATATATATATATATATATATATATATTTTTAACTACGTAACTACGTAAAAGTTTTTAACTACGTAAAACTTGCGAATATACAACATTCTTCGCTGTCCCATTGTCTGTGCATATAAATAGATTGTCAGGTTTACTGACTGTTGAACATGCAGCATATAATTGTCGATGGGAAAAACAATCCGTATTCAGATCTATACCTCATTATTCTAATGATTGCCCTTGAGCTTTGTTGATGGTGATTGCTAATCGAACATTCCCTGTTTCCCCGTCGTCATTTATATATCCCCCTGTGCCCCCGGCGTCCCCGTTGTAGTTGTGTCCCTGTGTCCCGGTCGTCATTTATATTCCCTGTGTCCCGGTCGTCATTTGTGTCCCGGTGTCCCGGTCTGTAATTTCATCAGTTGACAAACATGACGTCAGTCGACAAACAACTTCATGACGACATAAACTCAATCCTTATAATGACGTCAGTCGACAAACATGACGTCAGTCAACAGACACACAAACAAACAACTTATTTTTATATCTATATATATACTAGCTGTTGGGGTGGCGCTTCGCGCCACCCCAACACCTAGTTGGTGGGGGAGCTTCGCAACCCCCTCAAGCCCCCCCCGCGCGCGTTAGTCGTTACGCGCCATATTAGTTTCGCGCCATTGTAGTTGTGTCCCTGTATCCCACCTGTGAATATAGATATATATATATATATATATATATATATATATCTATATATATAAAAATAAGTTGTCTGTGTGTGGATCTGTGGATGGATCAGGTGACGTCATGTTTGTTCGCATATGACGTCTGAATTATTTCACACTAATACAAAAGAAGAAAAAAACTAAAAAAGGTAAAAACTACAAAAAAAAACTAAAAAGAAAAAAAAACTAAAAAAGCTAAAAAACTAAAAAAAACTAAAAAAAGGTAAAAATCTAATAACTAAAAAAAACTGAAAAAAATAAAAAAAGGCAAAAACTACAAAAAAAATAAAAACTAATAAAAAAACTAAAAAAGCTAAAAAACTAAAAAAAACTAAAAAAAACTAAAAAAAGGTAAAAAACTAAAAAAAACTAAAAACTAAAAAAGAAAAAAACTAAAAACAAGGAAAAAACTGAAAAATAAAAGAGAAAAAGAAAACTAAAAAAATATGAATAAATATATATAAAAATAAGTTGTTTGTGGGTTATGTCTGTCTGTCTGTCTGTCGAGTGACGTCGTGTTTGTCCGCATATGACGTCTGAATTATTTCACACTAATACAAAAGAAGAAAAAAAACTAAAAAAGGTAAAAACTACAAAAAAAACTAAAAAGAAAAAAAACTAAAAAAGCAAAAAAACAAAAAAAAACTAAAAAAAGGTAAAAAACTAAAAACTAAAAAAAACTGAAAAACTAAAAAAAGGCAAAAACTAAAAAAAAACTAAAAACTAATAAAAAAAACTAAAAAAGCTAAAAAACTAAAAAAACTAAAAAAACTAAAAAAACTAAAAAAAGGTAAAAAACAAAAAAAAAACTAAAAACTAAAAAAGAAAAAACTGAAAAAAAGGAAAAAACTGAAAAATAAGAGAAAAAGAAAACTAAAAAAATATTAATAAATATAAAAAAATATAAATATAAATATAATATAAATTAGCAATCAACAAAGCACCGAGACACAAATGACGACCGGGACACAGGGAGTATAAATGACGACCAGGACATAAGTAAAAAAACAAACTAAAAAAACTAAAAAAATGGTAAAAACTACAAAAAAACTAAAAACTAATAAAAAAACTAAAAAATCTAAAAATCTAAATAAACTAAAAAAGAAAAAAAAGGAAAAAAATAAAGGAGAAAAACAAAACTAAAAAACGAATGTATATACAGACCGGGACACCGGGATACAAATGACGACCGGGACACAGGGAATATAAATGACGACCGGGACACAGGGACACAACTACAATGGGGACGCCGGGGGGCACAGGGGGATATAAATGACGACCGGGACACCGGGACACAAGGAATATAAATGACGCCCGGGACACTCGAAGAGAAATCACAGACTGGAACACCGGGACACAAATGACGACCGGGACACAGGGAATATAAATGACGACCGGGACACAGGGACATAACTACAAAGGGGACGCCGGGGTGCATAGGGGGATATATAAATGACGATGGCGACTCAGGGAATGGTCGATTAGCAATCACCATCAACAAAGCTCAAGGGCAATCATTAGAATCATGAGGTATAGATCTGAATACGGATTGTTTTCCCATGGACCATTATATGTTGCATGTTCAAGAGTCGGTAAACCTGACAATCTATTTATATGCACAGACAATGGGACAGCAAAGAATGTTGTATATTCGCAAGTTTTACGTAGTTAAAAACATATATATATATATATATATATATATATATATATATATATATATATATATATATATATATATATATATATATATATATATATATATATATATATATCTATATTCACAGGTGGGACATAGGGACACAACTACAATGGCGCGTAACTAATATGGCGCGTAACGACTTACGCGCGCGGGGGGGCTTGGGGGGGGGGGGCGCGAAGCGCCCCCACCAACTAGGTGTTGGGGTGGCGCGAAGCGCCACCCCAACAGCTAGTATATATATATATATATATATATATATATATATATATATATATATATATATATATATATATATATATATATATAAATATATAAATTTCCCTTGTCTTTCTTTTTAGTTTTTTTTGGTTTTTACCTTTTTTTAGTTTTTTTAGTTTTTTTTTATTTTTATTTTTTTTAGTTTTGTTTTTCTCCTTTATTTTTCAGTTTTTTTCCTTTTTTTTTCTTTTTTAGTTTTTTTAGTTTTTTAGCTTTTTTAGTTTTTTATTAGTTTTTAGTTTTTTTTTCTTTTTAGTTTTTTTTTGTAGTTTTTACCTTTTTTTAGTTTTTTTTTGGCTTGAATACATTCGTTTTTGAATTGGTAGCGCTTCGCCCCCCAAGCCCCCCGCGCGCGTAAGTCGTTACACGCCATATTAGTTACGCGCCATTGTAGTTGTGTCCCTGTGTCCCACCTGTGAATAATGTTTTTAACTACGTAAAACTAATAAAAACTAAGAAAATGCAAAAAATCTAAAAAAAGAAAAAAGAAGAAACTAAGAATGACAAAGGATTAAAGTAATACGAAAACCTTAAAACAGAAACCCAAAAGTTTGATGTTTATTAGAAATACTTGGGCTTTAGAATGAATTTACGTCAACGAAGGCGTGTCGAGGAACCACGAGAGCAACGCGAAAGTATGCCAAGGAATCACAAGGACAACGTGAAAACTGGCTTGAGGCTCAAAGAGAAATTACTGAAAAAAATCATGCCGAGGAATCACAAGAACAACGTGAAAACAGGCTTGCTACTCAAAGAAATAATGCGAAAAGAAAGCGTGCCGAGGAATCACAAGAGCAACGTCAAAATTATCGCCTGGCATTCAGGTACAGCCCAGTCGATGATTATAGCTTGAGTAGATGTGTTCAAATGGGGACCATGCCTAAAATTTGTCCCTATTTCAAGGCCTTGAAATTTGATAGAGAAGCAATGGGAATGTGTTGTGCCTCAGGAAAAGTTAAACTTCCTAAGGCCCCTATCAACTAGGTGTTGGTCTGTTACACTATCTTTACCGTTACACGTTATTGTCGTTATAAAAGAAAAAAAAACCAAAAAAGTTAAAAAACCAAAAAAAACTAAAAAAAAAAAAACTGACAGCTAAAAAAGTATAAAGAAAAAAAAAAACTAAAAAAGAAAAAAAACGAAAAAATAGAAAAAACTAAAAAAATAAGAAACTAAGGAAAGAAAAAAAACAAAAAGAAAAAACTAAAAAAAAAAAAGAACTAAAAAAAGAAAAACCATGAAAGGAGAAAAATCTAAAAAAATAAAGAAGAAAAAGAAAACTAAAAGAGGAAAAAAAATATAAAAGGTAAAAAACTAAAAAGAAAAAAGGATAAAAACTAAAAAAAAATAAAAAATTAAAAAAAACTAAAAAACGAGGAAAAAACTAAAAAAGAATACAAATTTTAAAAAAGAAGAAACTAAAAAAAATAATAAAAAAGAAAAACTGAAAAACAAATGTGATTTGTTTGGACTGTTTTGAAACGAACCTACTCTGTTAGATGTTTTACATCTTTAGTTTCCTATTTAGTCTAATTTTTTTTTCTGTGTGCAGGACTTCGGTTTGGATACTACAGAAATAGAATGGGAACAAGTATTGGACTGTTGGAAGCTTTTTTCAGATCATGTAAATCATCTAAGGTTCTACAAGTGTAAAATAAATGAAAGACAAATTGAGAGTTTCCTCTGTTCCTGTACTTCCTTGGTGAGCCTAACTGTGGATTGTTGTGATTGTTTGGGGAAGGATGATGAAACAGATTCAGTTTGTGATTTAATAAACTTAGTAAGTGTAACTCATCTTGAAATTAAGGATAGTGAATATAGTCCTTATTTCACTAATAAATCACTAACAAAATTGACCAATTTCATGCCAAAACTAGTTCACCTTTCTCTGTCTTTGAAGGACGGTGATTACATACCTGAATATGACATAGAAGGTCGAATACTACCTAGACTCGAATACAACCTAGTACGACGTATAGTTGAACCGAAATTTGCCACCATCGTTTCAATTAGTGTTGATTATAGCTGTATAAGCAGGGATCAATTGATTTGTTTGCTAAAAGTACCAGATTTGCGACTAACATCATTGAACCTACTAACAGGTGACCTTGTTGATGACGCTGTAATCAACGCTATCGCTACTCACCAAACCGAAATAGTCCATCTATTTATAAACCTCTATTTTATTTCTAATGAATCTTTCAACTTGCTCTGTCTTCACCTGGAAAAATTAGAAACGTTCCATTTCTATGGTACACCAATGACTTCATACTATCACTATCCCTGTGGGCTAGAGTCTTTACTATACTTCAAGGAACTTAGAACTCTTAAAATAGCACGTTTTGGTTATAATGAGTATCTCAGCAATTTTCCTCAGCAAAAGCCTGCAATTTTAGAAAGATTGTTAGACAAACCACTGGATATACATTTGACACATTTAGACATAGACTCTGGTTTTTATTTTGAGTATCCGGACCTTTCCGAACCCGCTTTTAACAATACCAAGGAGTGCCTCCGATTTATTGCCTCACGACTTCTAAAGTTGACATTTCTTCGTTTATCGTTGTGTCCTTTGGATAAGAACTTGTTTAGAGAAATAACTACTAATTTGGTCAATTTGGTTGTTCTTAGAGTGGAACGCTGTAGTATGAGCGACGATTCCTCAACCGAACTCCAAGATATGGAAATTTACGCCTCCGGACCTCAGTTTCGCCATTTGAAAAGTACGTATATTCATTTTTTATTATAGTCTAGCCAAAGTGAGTGCAGATCATGTGCAGGTTTTTTGTCTGTCTTACCGAAGCAACATTCACGGCAAAGTCACGTCGATTGCCTTATACCCTGACCAATGAAGCTATTGATTTTTCATGGGACTTGGTTGGTTAATTCGAAAAAAATCGAAAAATTGAAGTATTTTTAACTTATGAACGGTTGATCAGATCGTAATGAAATTTGATGTTTGGAAGGATATCGTATCTCAGAGCTGTTATTTTAAATCCTGACCGGATCTGGTGACATTGGGGGGACTTGGGAGGGGGAAACCTAAATTCTTGGAAAACACTTCGAGTGGAGGGATCGGGATGAAACTTGGTGGGAAAAATAAGCACAAGTCCTAGATACATGATTGACATAACAGGAACGGATCGGTTCTCTTTGGGGTAGTTGGGGGGGGGGGGTTAATTCTGAAAAATTAGAAAAAATGAGATATTTTTAACTTGCTTACGGGTGATCGGATCTTATTGAAATTTGATATTTAGAAGGATATCGTGTCTCAGAGCGCTTATTTTAAATTACGACTGGATATGGGGACATTGGGGGGTAGTTGGGAGGGGGAAACCTAAAATCTTGGAAAACACTTATAGCGGAGGGATCGGGATGAAACTTGGTGGGGAAAATAAGCACAAGTCCTAGATACATGATTGACATAACTGGAAAAGATTTGCTCTCTTTGGGGTAGTTGGAGGGGGGGTTAATTCTGAAAAATTTAGAAAAAATGAGGTATTTTTAACTTACGAACGGGTGATCGGATCTCAATGAAATTTAATATTTAGAAGGATATCGTGTCTCAAAGCTCTTATTTTAAATCCCGACCGGATCTGGTGATATTAGGGGAAGTTTGGGGTGGGGAAACCTAAAATCACGGAAAACGCTTAGATTGGAGGGATCGAGATGAAACTTGGTGGGAAAAATAAGCAGAAGTCTTAGATATGTGATTTACATAATTGGAAAGGATCCGCTCTGTTGAGAGGGGGGTAATTCTGAAAAACTAGAAAGAATGACGCATTTTTAACTTACGAAGGAGTGATTGGATCTTCATGGAATCATATTTAGAAGGACCTCGTAACTCAGATCTCTTATTTTAAATCTCAGCTGGATCCAGCGCCATTGGGAGGGCAGTTGGGGGGGAAGGAGTAGAAATCTTAGAAAATTCTTAAAGCGGAGAGATCAGGATGAAACTGGATGGGAAGAATAGAAACCTGTCTAAGATACGTGACTGACATAACCGGACCGGATCTGCTCTCTTTGGTGGAGTTGGGGGGGGGGGTAATTTTGAAAATTGAGGTATTTGTAACTTACGAAAGGGTGACCAGATCTTAATGAAATTTGATATTTAGAAGGATCTTGTGCTTTAAAGCTCTAATTTTAAATTCTGACCAGATCCTGTGACATTGGGGGGAGTTTGAGGGGGAAACCGGAATTCTTGGAAAACGTGAAAATTAGAGTATTTTTATCTTACGAATAGGTGATCGGATCTTAATGAAATTTGATATTAAGAAGGAATTCGTGTCTCAGAGTTCTTATTTCAAATCCTGACCAGATCTTTTGACATTGGGGGGAGTTGGAGGGGAAATCTTGGAAAACACTTGGAGTGGAGTAATTGGGTTTAGCCTAAGCTTGGTGGATAGAATAAGCAAATGTCGTTGATACGTTATTAACGTAACCGTACTGGATTCGCTCTCTTTGAGGGAGTTGGGGGGAGGGGTTCAGTGATTTGGTGAATTTTGTGCTTCTGGACGTGCTAGGACGATGAAAATTGGTAGGCGTGTCAGGGAGCTGCACAAATTGACTTGATAAAGTTGTTTTCCCAGATTCGACCATCTGGAGGGCTAAAGGGAGAGGAAAAATTAGGTATTTATAACTTACGAGTGGGTGATCGGATCTTAATGAATTTTGATATTTAGAAAGACATCGTGACTCAGAGCTCTTATTTTAAATCCCGACCGGCATTAAGCCTCCTATTTTCCTTGTAAATCAATCTATTGATTCTTAGAATTTTGTTAGAGCTCATACCATATGAGCTCTTGGCTCTTAGCTCTTCTTGCCTCGTCACAAGTGCCATATGAGCTCTTAGCTTTTGTTTTCTATGATGATCTATCTAAATTAGGAAAAGAGATAAGAGCTACAAAACAATTATCTTATCAGTTTAAGTTAAAGTTAATAAGTCAAAAAAGAGCCAATCGTTAATTACACTTTTTTCTGGACATATCGTATCGCAAATTGCTGTAGAAACATTTGTGGGTATGTTTGATTTGAATTGAAACTGTTAGTATCTATTGCCAGCTGAGTTCCCTTCCCTATTTACCCGTGTGCTACCCATTGCATTAGGCCAACATTTACCGATATTTTTTTCTCAGAATAGTCAATATATCGAATATATGGGCCTCCAAGGATGACGTAACTTGCACAATCACACAAGCAGGGACCGCCAATTCTACAATTTTCCAGTGTTAAGAGACATGATTTCATCGAAAAAGACCGCTACGTTTAATTTTGATTGGCTTGAAACTTTCAAGGATTGTAATTTAGCCCACAAGTAGATCATATTTTATTAAAGCACGAATAATTTTATGAAGGTCCATAATAGATAAAAAACAAAGTTTTATCTCTAATCAGTGTGAAACTTAGAACCAAACTTCTTTTGCACAGACTAGTCCTATTGAACATCAGGCAAAACTTTTATCTATTTCGTGCGAAAGAGACGGGCCGAAATCCCCTTTTTGATCCTTGTAAAACTGAGTCAAAGAGGCTCTGGTACAAATTGAAAAAAAGATAGATTCTGCGGAAATGGACGTGAAAGGGGCCCACAAAAACAGTTTTCTCTTTGCGAACAGCATGGAAGAAAGTTTCAAAACGATTTTATGTTTAGAACATTCGACTTAATGAAAGGAAAACCATAATCTACCAGTACTGATTTAATTTAGGACCCCAAAGAAGATGGGCTTAAAACCTATATCTTTAAATCTAGAGATTCCAATGCCAAAAAAGAAAATATAAGCATCATTTGTATTGCAATAGTGCCGCCTATGAAAAGAGGCTACTTTGTGGTAGGAATTCCCAATGAAACTTCATAAAGGGCTTATTTAAATGGAAATCAATGAAGTTGTAGTTCCCATTATAAGAGTCGAAAGCGCTTGGTGGACAGTAACCTTATTTCCACCTCCTTTTTAAGCTCTGCTCTCCTGAAAAGATATTTTATTTAAATTTGGAAATGATAGTTTTTTTCAGCTTTGTTAAAGGTCAATAGTGACGAAGACCACACTGCCTTTCCATATCAAAAACCATATTTTTTTTTAAAGTTTTTTTTTTAATTTTCAGATTTTGATGTAAGTTCTTATATATTTATATATATATATATTTCTGGTGTTTAGCTGAAGACGGCCTTTGGACATGGTCTGAAATATCTGCTGAATTGAATTTCAGTGCCTGAAAAAATTTTTCCTATTATTTCAAAGTTTTTTTTTGTTAAAGACCTAATAACCATTCCTCTGGGGTTTACATGAGCCCCTGATCAACGACCAATATTTTAGTGAGTTACCGTCAGAAGCCTTTCTAATAAGCCGTCGTAAAATTAAAAGTGAAAGCATTTCGGATATATTGAGTTATTTTCAAGTGATCACCATCAATCAGGATTCATCAGAGAAATACATTCTTGCCTTTATGGGTTTTTATGGCACTTGATATTAACCAAGTGACATATAGCGATCGCAAATTCTGTCGGTCTGTCTGTCCTGGTTTTGCTAGTTTAGGCACTTCCAGATAAGCTAGGACGAGGAAATTTGGCAGGCGTATCAGGAACCAGACCGGATTGAATTGGAAATAGTTTTTTTTTCTATGATTCGACCATCCGGGGGGGGGGGCGATGAATTTTGAAAAATTAGAAAAAAATAAAGTATTTTAACTTACGAACGGGTGACCGGATCTTAATGAAATTTGATATTTAGAAGGATATCGTGTCTCAGCGCTATTATTTTAAATCCCGGCCGGCATTAAGCCTCTGATTTTCCTTTTAAATCAATCTATTAATTCTTAGAATTTTGCTAGAGCTCATACTATATGAGCTCTTGGCTCTTCCGACCCCGTTCTTCTTCCGGGGCTCTTCCGACCCCGGCTCTTCAGAAGTGCCATATGAGCTCTTAGCTCTTGTTTGTCTTTTTTTAAATCTATTTTTTCTCTTTGCAGGGCTGATTGAGTTAGACCTCAAAGGCTTCGGTATGATGACTGACGTATCTTTGGAGTCAGCATTTACGTCCTGTTCTTTAAAGAAACTTTCTTTAAGACACTCTGAGGTTCGTAATTCTCTCTCTTTGTGTTGATACATAATGCATACATATTGATTACATATACTCTCAAAACCTCCAAAAATTTGTTATTTTGCTTAACATTCATCTAGACCGCTCAAATCCTTAGCATAATTTATGTCTAGGAGAGTTCAACTTTTCCATTTAGTTCCCTGCTTCTCAAAAGCTTTTGCTCTGTTCTTTAGGATAAAGCTCATAAGAATTATCTATATAAATGGGGATAGAACGCATGCTTTCTTAGTTCCTGTTCAATTCAAAACTAGCCACTAACCCAGTGCTCTACATTTACCTTTGCAATTTTATTTTTGGACATATCACTTATCAGTTTGGCACTTATTACTTTAAGGTTTAAATTTGGTACACCATACAGGGATAGAACCTTCTTTAAAGATCTTCTGTTGGCTGAAGTAAATGCTTGCTCATAATATAAAAAAACTGAGGACTTAAGAGGTCTGATAACCGAGGCACTTCTCGGACTTAATATTAAGTTGACATTTGGCCGACCCATCCTTTCCTCTTCCTAAAGTGAGGCTGTTTTTCTCTTAAAGCATTATCACAGGATTTTCAGTCCCAATAGCATCATCATTCTGAGCAATTTACTTGCGACTCATCTTTCTTATATAGGGGTTTAGTTAGTCAAAAATACTTTCACATGTTCAGTAATTCATCCTTCTAATTCATCAGTAATTCATCCACACAAACACTCCTTGGTCATTAATATAAAGTGGACATTTGGCCAACCCATCCTCTTCCTATAGCGACGCTGTTTTTCCCTTAAAGCATTATCACAGGATTTTCAGTCCCAATAGCATCATCATTTTAAGCAATTTACTTGTGATAGATCTTTACTTGTGATTCATCTTTTCTATATTGGGGTTTAGTTTAAGTTTTCTAAAATTGCTATGTACCTTCCTGTTTTCAAAAAAAATACTTTCACTATGTACAGTAATTTATCTGTAGCTTTGCAACCACCTTATTCAAAAGACTCATTTACCTGACTAACAGTGACGTATTGACTATTGTTTTAATTCTCTAAGTAATGTGTTTAATCCATTTTCACATAATAATTCTCCTTTCACTCCCATAGTGCCAAATACTTTAGCAGGACGTTCTGACAATTAGCAAAAGCTTGCAAAAGGCATAAAAAGGTCAAACCATTGGTGGAGATCACATATAAAACTCTAATCAAATGTTACATACATAACACTTATAAATATCACTTTATAAGGTATGCCACGGATGAAATCTGATTTTGTGATAAAATATCATCTTTTGAACTGTTAATTGTTTTCTTTCGGTCTTTTGCCCTCAGGTATAAAATAAATTCCAAACCTTTGAAATAGAAATATGGATGCAGTTTTGTTCAAAATATATGGGTATATGAGTTATGTTCAAATTGTATTAGTTATGTACATAGTATATGAGTTTTGTTCAAAGTAAATAGGGTATAAATACCCTATATTTTACTGTGTAAAGAACAATAAACTTCTTTTAATCTATTCTTACACTTACTTTTCATTTTTGTGCAATTTAATTTGGACCGGTTTTAGATATAAATGCATTTATGATGTTCGAATTTTTCAAATAATATTATAATTCTAGATTACCGACTGTGGTCTTGTGAACCTTGCAGCTCACCCAGGATCATTCAAGCAATCTATAGAAGAATTGAATTTAAGTGGTTGCAAAGAAGTTACTGACTTGGGCTTGTCTAAACTCCTTCCGGAATTAAAAAGACTACGTGTCCTCAACGTAAAGGTAATTTTTAGTAGGTTGTCACCATTTTTCTGTTTTTTTTTTCAATAGATTGTATCTTCGACATTGCTACATTATTGTATATGTTACATACGTATAAACTGTTACATACATAGCTCTTTAAACATCAATGTATAAGAAAGATGTATCACAGATGAAACTGATTTTGTGATTATGTTCCAAAACACAAGTGGGTATGTCTCACAATCACTATTTTAAAATTTATGAATTTATATATTTGTGGGTCCAAGGGGGCAAATGAAGAAAATATTTTGTAAACTTGAATTATACTTAACAGATTTTACCTTTACCCGTTTTGTGTAAAATTCATTTTAAATGATGCTGTATATAGGAAAAATGGTAGTGTTGGTTTATTATACTGTTTAGCTAGGAAATTTTTTATTTTTTTTTTTAACAATCGAGGCTTAAGACTGACAACGCTTTCTTTCAAGATGTGAAATAAGAAGCAAACAGGTTTTATTTAGTCATCTTCTAATGGAAAGACCAAGGTAAAGACGTTGTTGTACTGGCTTTATGAAAGAAACGTCCCAGGTGGACCAACGAAGTGGGACCCGAATTGTTCCATTTTAAAGGAAGAAGCTCAGATTTTTCACAGTTAAACTCAGTAACCAGTTTAAAATATTCATTATCGAGTAAAATTTTAGTTTTCCATTGTATGTTGTATCCTCCTGCTAAGATTTAGCATATCCTGCTCATAACTGACAAGTGTCACGTATGTTGCTGCCTCTATGCATGGGGATGCGGATTTCGAGTGAGTACCTAAGACACCATCGCTAAAATGAGTTGGCGAAATGATAGCACCTTAACGCACACCTTTATAAATAGAAACGGAACTATCCAAATCATTTAGATGGTTCCAGATACATTCTTTTGACAACCCGGGTTCGCAAAGAATTTTGATATGTAGTTTAAAATTCCTTTGAACATTTTCTGGAAATTTCAACCTCATTCCATTACCGCTCACGAGATGTTGCAGGTGCACTATTTTGCCATCCATAAAACTGAAATGGGCCTTTTTCGACTTCACTGTCTTCAATGAGCCACGGATCAGTCTATCATTTAGATTGGAAACCCAATTGTAATTTATATTTGATTCATAGATGGCGCACCATGTCTAACTTTCCAATTAAATATTGGATGTGTGAGTAGTGAAGACGTAGAAGGTGCAAGTGTCCCACTTTAGTTCTCAAATCATACAGATTGAATTCCTTGCAGGAATTTTTGCCCGTAATGAAGTACTGAGGGAGTGTATTTTTTTTAAGATTAATCATATGTTAATTTGAGCGATGCTCCCCGCATGAATCCATTAAAAGTGTCTCAGTATTATTGTTACTAAAAAAAAAATTACTAAATATAAATATCAACCTGATATTATATATTTTACAGTAAAAAATCTAGAAAAGATTTATGAATATTCCTGAGTTGGGTAATAAAAAAAGTAATAGTAATTATAGACAGATAGAAACTATTTTTAAAAACTTTCTCCACAAAAGAAGTTTTTCAAATATAAGTAAAAAGTTATAATTAACAATTAACTTTCATTATTCCTTCCTCAAATATTGGCTTTAATAGTTTTATGAGGTAAACCCATTCTTTGTGTAATTTCCATAGAAATTAAACAACCATATACGTCTTTACATACTGAAAGCACAAGAACTTGATCATCAATGAAAGAAATATGTAAGTGAAGTCAGGCAATTTTAGCACTTAGCGGGCGCCAAGTTTGAAAATGCAGAACGAGTATGAAAAGTCCATAGAAAATGAGCGGAAAACATACACCATCATGGAGCTCCAAAAGGTTTAACTTTCCCGATTAATCTAGCAATAGACAAACACTGCCAGTAAATCGCACATGACTTGGTGAAAAATACTGCTAAAATTACATAGGAATAAAACTCTTAATTTGTTAGCTAATAGAAATTGAAAAGGATTATAGATCACTTTGTCTCTAATTTTACTCATGCTTCGAATGATGTAGTGGATTCTGAGCAAACATTCAGCAATCACCTCAGCATCTCATTTAGATTAGTCATTTGTCTAATACTAAGACAAACCCCCCGCAGTATTACTATTAGATATAGGGGTAAAAGGTTGATAAGATTCTCTATCAAGGTAGTCTGGATAATATGCTGATGAAAATTAAACTACTGTTTCAGCTTATACATCAGGAGTTAAGCGATAGCAGTAGTCTTGATATGTATGCTGCTGAAATTTGTCATGCTATGAAGTGTGGGAAGGAAGCCTCTCCCGGTTGCTTAAGTAAAGAGAAGTACCCGTAAGTTCGGTTTAAATCATGATCCCAGCTTAAGGGCAGCTAAAAGACGTTCAAAAATGTGGTATCCCATTTGGTGTGATTGTGATAAGGCGAGATCTGCTCTCTTTTTTTCAGTTTTTTAGAAAGACAAAAAGGGATATACCGAGTTTGTCAGTAACCATAAACCTGGGGAAGCTAAGCGTGCCTCTGTTGAGGCTTTTAAAAGTCCAAACTTTATCTGGAAAAGTATAGGATTATTCAGAGCGGTTGTAGTAAAGCGAATGTTGGTATTCCTGAAGAGCAGTAGCTTTGACATTATTCCGCTGTGTTTGGCTTCCGTGTTCTGAATTTAGAAACTGGAGATGATGCCTTATTAAAAAGTAGGCTTGGCTCTCTATTGTATAAACTTAGTATTTTTCTTGTTTTTAAAAGTGACGTTGTGCGTGTAATCATGCTTTTGAGGTGTCGTAAAGCTCCTGGTTTAGATGGTATAACACCCCACCACCTTCAAAACGTAAGTGTACTATTGATTGAGCACTTGACACTTTCATTTCAAATATATATTGATACAAATCAAGTACAGAATTCTTTTGGTACTGTTGCAATAACGAAATTTTAAAAAAAGTAAAAATTGCCAATTTTTGGAGTAGTTTCCGTCCCGCTCCGTTTCTAATATTTAAGCCAGGTTCTAGAAAGTCTTATCCTGCCTCAAATGATATGTAAATGCGCGCTAGATTATAAACTGTTTGGTTTTCTTAAGCATCTGAATTGTGCATTTGTACGTCGCTTACTGAAGCGTCCCCTTAGTAGTGTTGAAAATTTGGGAAATCTTGTGTATTTGTGCTGTGTGGATATACAAGCAGCATTCGATTTCGTAGTCCAATCAAAAATTGTTTCTGACTCTGCTTGATTTTGTAGTTACGCACTATTTTCTTGCGTTGCCTTCATATTGGTATAGTCCTAGTTATGTTAGGGTTAAACTTGAAAATTCTTACGACTACTGTGACTAGGACAATTAATTGTGATATTTTGATTTTAGTTAGATTTGCTCTGCATATGATGTCCTGCTTATCATTTCAAGTCTTTCTACTTTACAGCCAAACCTTAATTCTTTGATTTCTGGTTATAAGCTCTGGGACTTAATGTTAATGCTATTAAGACTGAATTTCCCGCTTATAATGCCCGAGGTAAAGCTATGTCTTCGTTAGCTGGTATTGCAGCTGGTATATCAGTTATACAGTCTTATTCACTGAAATAACTCCGCCTTGTTTATGGTCCGGATAAGCATAATAGCCGTATTCTTACTGCTGACATGGCATATCAGGTTTCGGCACCTGCTATGCCAAATTGGCTGCATTGAAGTCTAGTTATAGTAAGTGTGTACTTGCTAAACTATATAGTGCCCTAGCTCAGCCTCACGCACTGTATATTCAACCACCTTTGGATTTGTGGTCTAAAACTGAGCAGTTAAAGGTTCGATCGGGGTTTTGTCGTTTACTGAAGTTTGTAGTCAGATACCCGCTGCATTACGTGAATAGTTTTATTTTGAAATGATGTTGCGTTTTTGACCCTTAATATGTAGTGGATTTATTAGATTGCAACGCTTTTGAGAGAAGCTTAAACCATTTACTTCATTTTCTGTCATTTAACTTCAAGTTTGTACTTCAATCTTTGAGACAATTGACTTACCTACGAGTAGATCTTCGAGAGATTAATCATTCTATTTTGTTAAATTTGTCAACATAGCGTTTCAGACCTTATTACACATCAATATAACCCCTATTTTGTTCACTTCTGATAATATTACTTTTATTATTTAATTCTTGTCATATAATGTAAGAGTATCAAATTTGATTAGTAGCAGAAATTCTAAAATACAAATCCATGTTTAATGCATAGTTAATGTCATTAAAGCATTTATGCGAGTTTTGGGTATTACTTTTAGGGTATTCATCCAGTATTCACACCAATCTTGTAAAAAGCAAATAATGTCTCATCAACATTTTGGGTTTAAAACAGAAAACTAGTTATGCTTCAATGTCTGTAAGCGAATAGTTTAGTCAATTTACGGGATTAGTTTCCACTTGTTTTTGCTTTATTTCACGGTGCAATGCAATAGTGTCAAGGAAAACTTGCATTTTTTCCTTAATATTCTTCTAATAGCCAAAAGTAAGCTCATCCTGGTTTTAGGTATGAATAGTCCTGAGATGGAGCTAAGGAGCAACATATGTTTTTATTCTGCAGTCCTTTGTACTTCAATGAGAAACAACCGACCCGGGTTCAGAGTTAAATTTAGTATATAATGGTAGAATGCCAAAAACTTAACGATGAGAACAGCTTTATTCCCTGGCTTCTTTTTAGGTCTGTTCATTCCTTAAATCCGTTGTTTCCTGCGATTTGATTTCGGTTGTTATACAATTTAATTGCTATACAATAACAATTGAATTTAATTATAAATATTTATATTAATTTTAACAATTATATTAACAATTAAATGTTATATAATTGTTATACAATTTATCTACCCCTGAAAATTTCCCCTTCATACCCTTAAGAATAGATTTTATAATAGCCAAAGTAGTAGTATTGGTACTAGTAGTAATTGTACTGATATTAACGGTAGTAGAACTTGTACTAGTAGCAGCAATAATATTAATATATTACCTTTTGGTTAGCTGAACATACCCTTCGTGAAGTACTGGAAGTTTCTACTTACTATTAAATAAAAAAAAACAAGTTTTTTGAAATGAAAGTAAGGAGCGACATTAAAACTTAAAACGAACAGAAATTACTCCGTATATGAAAGGGGCTTTTCCTCCTCGACACCCCGCTCCTTACGCTAAAGTTTTTTATTGTTTTAAAAAGTAGAGTTGTGAGAAAGAATCAAACTTTAGCGCATGGAGCGGGGTGTCGAGGAGGAAAAGCCCCTTTCGTATACGGAGTAATATCTGTTCGTTTTAAGTTTTAATGTCGCTCCTTACTTTCATTTCAAAAAACTTGTTTTTTTTATTTAATTTCTGAAAGTTTTTGAATTAATGCATGTCTGATTTTGGCTCTCCGTACATAAATTATTAAAATGAAATTTGCATATTAATTCTTTTTTTTGGCTAAATGGTTTTCTCTTAGTTTTGATCAGACGATTTTGAGAAATAAGGGTGGGGAAGGAGGCCCAGTTGTCCTCCAATTTTTCGGTTACTTGAAAAGGCAACTAGATCTTTTAATTTTTAACGAACATTTTTATTAGTAAAAAAAAATACGTAACTTAAGAATTAACTTACGTAACAAACTTTTATATTCTTATATTTTTGATTATATATATGAGAGGGTTGGTCCCCTCGTTAATAACTTGCTCTTCACACTAAATCTTGTTTTGTCCCAATTCTTTAAGAATGACCCCTGAATCAGAAAGGCCGTAGAATAAATAGTTGAAATTACTTAAAAAATTTTTAGCATGAAGAGCGAAGTATTTATATCCTCCTAAATACCTTGCTCTTTATGCTAAAGTATCTTTAGAACCCCTCATATGCGTAATAATCTCTGTTCGCTTCAAGTTTTAATGCTTCTCCTTACTTTCAATTGAAAAAACTTTTTCATGTTATATTTTCATTGTTTTTTTTATAGTAATGCTAGAAAGTCCTGCGCCCTTTTCATTGAATTTCTCTTCCCCCATGATATATTCCTCCAAGGAAAGATCCTCCCATACAGCCTCCTCCCCTGAACCCCACACCCAAACCAAAAAAATCCCCCTGATAACGTCGGTACACTTCCCAGTAACTATTACTGTATGTAAACATTGGTCAAAGTTTGGAACTTGTAGCCCCTCCCCCAGGGACTGTGGTGGATAAGTCATCCCCAAAGACATAGTTATTATGGTTCTCGACTATGCGGAACAAAATGGCTATCTCAAAATTTTGATCCGTTGACTTTGAGAAAAAATGAGCGTGGGAGGGGGCCTAGGTGCCCTCCAATTTTTTGGTCACTTAAAAAGGGCACTAGAACTTTTTATTTCCGTCAGAATGAGCCCTCTTGCAACACTCTAGGACCAATTGGTCGATACGATGACCCCTGGGAAAAAAAAAAACAAAAAAAAAAACAAATAAACACGCACCTGTGATTTGTCTTCTGGCAAAAAATACGAAATTCCACATTTTTGTAGATTGGACCTTGAAATTTTTTCTAAAGGGTTCTCTGATACGCTGAATGCGATGGTGCGATTTTCGTTAAGATCCTATGACTTTTAGGGGGTGTTACCCCCTATTTTCCAAAATAAGGCAAATTTTCTCAGGCTCGTAATTTTTTATGACAAAGACTAAATTTGATGAAACTTATATATTTAAAATCAGCATAAAAATCCGATTCTTTTGATATATCTTTTAGCATCGAAATTCCGTTTTTTAGAGTTTCGTTTACTATTGAGCCGGGTCGCTCCTTACTACAGTTCCCAACGGCAACAGACGTTGCCGATATATAGTCCTCTCAAAATTTCCATCTTAATGCTCTTAGCCTTACATGCAGTTGCATTAGAAGTTGTAGTTGGATTAATAGTTGTAGAACTACTAAATGTAGCAGTGATAGTAGTATTGCTAGTAGTGTGAACTTATTGCCTTTTGATCAATGTATCTTCCCCTTTAAGCATTCTTTGAGAGTTTCAGCTTAATACACAAACCGATTCGTAAGATATTCTCTTTTGACAATCTCAATGCACAAAGTGCATTTCGATTTGGTTCGAATTCGCTCACAATATTCTCTCAAATTTTCACCTCCATAGACTTAGCCTTAGTAATACTAGTAACACTGTAGTTATGGTGGCTGTAAGAAAAGTAGTAGCAGTGGTAGTGTGTTATTTTTAGTTGTAATAACAGTAGAAGCATGATTGCCTTTTGGTCAGTTGAATATCCCCTTCATGATACCCCGAAATTTTCACTTTGATACGGTAAGCCCTTCCGAAAATAGTGCTGATGTGCCCTTTGGACTCTATTTATTATCTTTTTGACTTGAATACTCAAAGGTTTACAAGTTGTTACAATTGAAGTAGTAGCTTGAGTAGTTTAGTAGCAGTAGTAGTAGTAGTAGTATCAGCAAAAGTAGCAGTGTTAGTAGTGTGCTTTCACATGTTACCTTGTTGTGAATTGATCTTACCCTAAAAGTAATCCCTATAGTGTAATCTCCAAGTTAAGACTCAAATATTTACTTTTTTAAAACATGCTTTTTAAAAACATGCATGCGCATAGTGTGTTTTTTTTTCAAATTACACCTCAATATTCTGTCATATTTTCCCCCTAATATGCATAGCCTTAATTGTACTAGTGTCACAGCAGTAATGGTAGTAGTACGAACAGTAGAAGCAGCAGTATGAGTAGCAATAGTAGCAGATGCCCAGAAGTGTCCTATGGATGCGGTAAGCCGTTCCAAAAATATTGCTAATATGTTCGGATTAGCAATATGTATCCTCAAAGCATGTTTGGATTTAGTTAAACTTTGCCCTCAATATTCTGTAAAATTTTCTCCTTGCCTTAAATTTTCTCCTTATTATTTTCTGTTTATTCTCTTAATTTTCTCTTCTATGATCTTTCAACAATGTTGAACATCATAGTTGTCTCAAAATTTTGATTGAGTATGCTTTGAGAAATGATGAGCGGGAACTGGGGATGATTGCCTTCCAATCACTTTTAATACTTATACAGGTCAATAGAACTTCCAATTTTTCTTGTCAAATGAGCCCTACTTGAGGTTTATACGACCACCCATACCATAAAATTTTATATGCCAGGTGCGGATCTAGAAAAAAAATCTTGGGGAGGGGGCATTGAACCAAGGGCGCCTTGTTTACCTCTCATCCTAGGCAATCTAATGGTCCTACGTCAATTTAAATTCTTGGTCAACCTGCCTAAGACTCGAGGCGGGTTCGTCTTTCAAAAAGCTAACAAACAAGTATTGGTCCAAAAGGAAAGTCATACTTACTCCCACTGTTCCCTGCAAAGTTTTATTGTCTCCACAGTGCTTGTAAATAATTCACGGTTCTGGTGTATTTGTTTCATTTTTTCAGAGTCCAAGGCATCCCTGACATCTTGATCCTCTTGCTTGAACGAAGCTAAAAACGCTTCAGCTCTACACAGGTAATTCATATAATACTGTGACTTGGCATTTTGCGTAAGTGCAGCATCTTTTCCCCTAGACACAGCCGACCACCCTCCGCCGCTATTGGAGGTTCTTATTATGACACAAACTCTGCACTAAAGTTCCTCGTGTCCTTGATGACGGATCACCACCGCCAGGGAAACTGGGCAAGAAGCTCAATGTTAAGTCGACGAGTAACTTCACCCCCCTTTCGTCTTTGTATTGAAATCGGAATTTCGGCTTCCATCTTTTCTTAAGAAAAAACGTGATATATACAGATGTTAGTTTGTTTTTTTTTTGTATCACTGTGAAACCGAAGTCAGAGGAGGTTGTGATGCCGGTGTAAAGCGAGGAGGATGTACTGCTACTTGGGTGTGTTGTCTCCATCTGCTGCATCTTGGTTCTTGTATTATCTCTCGATCCTTCTAGTAGCTGATCAGAATGTTTCACTTCAATGTCCGTGTCGGAATCGTGGGAAAAAGTTAGCGGTGACAGTTCGTTATCCTTGGCGAAGTTGGTAGACAGTGTCTCTGTAGGAGAATTTGTGTGAGAACTAGAGGTAACGGGAAACTTGAAGTTATCGTCAGAGTCTTTGAATTTGAATGAGCTTCCTGAACTGAGGGAAACGATAGACTTGTGGCATCTGAAAGAAATTTTGTTGTGTTTTTTTTCTTGTTAAAGAAAACCCTTTAAAAATCCTAGTGAAGGAAGGTGACTAAAAAATAATAGATATTTTTCTCAACTCTTGTCGACCGTAAATCCACAGTGTATAGGCAAATTTGTTTATCTGAGTTAGCCTTTCTTCTAAACAAATTTACAGGGTTTCATTAATTCTGTCTGATCAGTATATTGACCTCCAGTGCTCAGTTAAGTACTGAATTATCAATTTTGAGTAATCATCCCGTTACAACCAGTTATGTCATTTTTTTTTTCTTTGTAAAATTCCCCGTTAAGCAGTGAAAAACAAGAAAAATATTCTCAAAAATGCTTCCTAAGTAGAGAGACAGCATTTTCTTATGATGATATTGTTCACTTCAGAAATGGATGGTCTTGGATGTTCTGCCTTATCTCAGTATAGGTTGTTTTGCCGAAACAAAGTCAAAATTCTGTTTTTACACGTGTATTGATAATTTACATCTTAACTCATTAGCGCCCAACGTTCCTAACTGGGCACACCTTACTTTAAATCTTTTACGACTAAAACGGTAGCAGTTAAGGCAAATTTTAAATGCCCCTTAAACTGTCATAAGAATCAGAGAAGTTCTCAATTTTTTTCTGGCCGGGATTTAGTTTAGTTTCGTTCTCTGGCTTTTTTTTTTAATATGGGAAAAAGTATTTTTTTGAAAGCTCTCGGGTTCTAATGGAGTACCAGGGAATGTAAGTGGTTGAAACCTCTTGTTTTTGGCGTTTTGCTCTTCTATAATCGGCACTCTTCCAATCTACGAAATAATTGCACCAAAATGTCTACAAATAGAGGATGCAGTATCAGTTAACCAAAAGTCCTCCCAACCGGAAACGTTGGGTGTTTATTGGGTATTAAACAAAGAAATTTTGTTTTTGTTTTTTTC
The DNA here is from genome assembly GCF_032884065.1 of Artemia franciscana. Taxonomy (NCBI): domain Eukaryota; kingdom Metazoa; phylum Arthropoda; class Branchiopoda; order Anostraca; family Artemiidae; genus Artemia; species Artemia franciscana. Next base: position 810,945 of record NC_088881.1, on the reverse strand, counting down.
TTGTTAAAGAAAACCCTTTAAAAATCCTAGTGAAGGTAGGCGACTCAAAATAATTGATATTTTTCTCAACACTCCTCGACCGTAAATCCACAATGTCTAGGCAAATTTTGTTTTTCTGAGTTAGCTTTTTTTCTAAACGAGTTTATAGGGTTTTATTAATTCTGTCTGATCAGTGTAGAGAGACAGATAGATAGATAGATGGATAGATAAGTGTATTTCAAAAACCCATGGGCCATATACACACAAAAATATAAATAAATAACCAACAAGCAAGGAAATTAAACAACATTACGAATTACAAACACGCACAAAAACAGAATTTAACGCGAAAAATGCCTAATCTAACATCAAAAGAAATTATTTTATATAAAACCTTTTCTCCTTATTAAGGATTTATATACACTCCCACTCGAAATATTGTGGTGGGGTTACTATTTTGCAGAATACCCGGAAGCATCAAATTAATCCCATGCAAATAAATTTCCCGTAAATCCAAGAGCACCGGGCATTTCCGGAGAAAATGATCCAAGTCTTCATCTTTACAAAGGGGACAAACATACCGCCTATCAGGACCAACTATCATTTTATTTTTGTCGAACGTTTTTGCCTGTTCTGGATTGGAAGACAATTCGCCATAAGCTGAATCCAATGACGTAGAATCATAGCCGGTAAATTAAATTTAAAATAAACTTTCTCTCCAAAACTAGATTTTGCCCGATTATAATGTTGGAGGGTTGTAGAATCTAAAACCAGCCCTTGCCGATGCTGAATTTTCTGACTCTCTAATATAAATCGTACCTGGCTTTCTAAATATGTTGGTATATCACTAGAAAAAAGACCATTATTCCATAAATAAGGCATTCCTACTTTTTCTAGTAATGATTTAATTTGGGATGGCCACGAGGTTTTTAAACCACTTTTCAACATCTGTTCATATGCCGCTCTAACTAGTCTATCTTCATTACTCTTAGTTAACTTCAACCAGAATCTAAGCATTAAAATATACCTACGTAGCTTTAAAGAAAACAGGCCCATATCACCTTTCAGAATCTGTGAATGAGTTGTCTGATGCAGACCAAACACTCTTTTATAGTACTGGAGCTGAAGGGACTCCAGTTGCTGCACCGTTTCTCCACCCCATATCTCTGCTCCATATTCTATCACGGGTAAAATTTTTGTGTTAAATATTCTTTTATGTATTTTTAGGTTTTTAATCCCCATTATCGTCGGGCTTCTAAATATTGCTGATATGGCCACTCTACCTCTCTTAATTATTTCATCAACATGACTCTTTAGGCTTCCATTTTCCGATAAGATAAAGCCTAAATATTTTATTCTTTTACTTATAATTAATTCCTTGTTTTTAAGTTTAAATTTATATTTTTCATCGCCCCCAACACTCCTTTTTTAAAAATAACAACTTCACTCTTTTCAGTATTCAGCCTTAATTTTTTTATCTCCAAATATTCTTCCATGAGATTCAAAAGTGTCTGTAGATCTTGCGGTTTATTAGCCACCAAAGCAATATCATCTGCAAATAATAAGAGAGATAGTTTTTGAGTCCCTAGGCTAACTTTCGGGGCCCATCTATTCTCTAGAAAGTTACAACATCATTAATAAAAATATTAAACAACTTAGGTGAAAGGATGCTGCCCTGTTTTACTCCCTGCTTAATATCAAAAAGCTTCGAAAACCTATTACCAACTTGTATGATTCCACTCACGCAAGTATACATGCTCACTATCAATCTAACAAATGAATGGGGAAGGCCAATATTTAGCATGGCATCATTCAATAACTCTCTGTCGACGCTATCAAAAGCCTTATGGAGATCCAGAAATCCCACATAAAGACAAGTATATTTTCCATATTTATCTATTTATCTATTAATATCCCTTTCCATATTTATCTATTAATGCCTTTAAAATAAACACACTATCTGTTGTCCCTTACCCAGTCCTGAAACCTCCTTGTTCCTAATGTATTAAGTTATTTTTATTTAACTTATTGGAAAGCCTGGTATCTAATATTTTCTCCAAAACCTTACTTAAAGCAGGGGCAAGCGCAATTAAACGATAATTTTCATGAGCCTTCGGGTTTCCTCTCTTAAAAAGTGGTATAAAGAATGATGTCTTCCAAGTGCTTGGCCATTGGCCTGACGTTGACATCTTATTACAATTAAATAAAAAAAACTAGTTTTTTGAACTGAAAGTAAGGAGCGACATTAAAACTTAAAACGAACAGAAATTACTCCGTAAATGAAATGGGTTTTCCCCTCCGCAATCCCTCGCTCTTTACGCTAAAGTTTTTAATTGTTTTAAAAATTAGAATCGTGGCAAAGAGTCAAACTTTAGCGTAAAGAGCGAGGGATTGCGGAGGGGAAACCCCATTTCCTATGCGAAGTAATGTCTGTAATTGCCCTCCAATCTTTCGGTTACTTAAAAATGTAACTAGAACTTTAAAATTTTAACGAACGTTTTTATTAGTAAAAAATAAACGTAACTTAAGAATTAACTTACGTAACAAACTTTTATATTCTTATATTTTTATTATGTATATGAGAGGGTTTGTCCCCTCGTTAATACCTAGCTCTTTATACTAAAGCTTAAGTTTTGTCCCAATTCTTTAAGAATGACCCCTGAATCAGAAAAACCGTAGAATAAGTAGTTCAAATTACTACAAATACTTTAGCATAAAGAGCGATGTATTTATCTCCTCCTAAATACCTCGTTCTTTATGCTAAAGTATTTTTAGAACCCCTCATATGCTTAATAATCTCTGTTCGTTTTAAGTTTTAATGCTACTCCTTACTTTCAATTGAAAAAACAGTTTCATGTTTATTTTTTCATTGTTTTTTTATAGTAATGCTAGAAAATTCTGCGCCATTTTCATTGAGTTTCTCCTCCTCCATGACATATTCCTCCAAGGAAAGATCCTCCCACATAGCCCCCTCCCCTCAACCCAAACCCCCAAACCAAAAGAATCCCCCTGAAAACGTCTGTACACTTCCCAATAACCATTACTGTATGTAAACACTGGTCAAAGTTTGTAAATTGCAGCCCCTCCCCTAGTGACTGTGGGGGAGAAAGTCATCCCCAAAGACATAGTTATTATGGTTTTTGACTATGCGGAACAAGAGTTTCGTTTACTATTGAGCCGGGTCGCTCCTTACTACAGTTCGTTACCACGAACTCTTTGAAAAGAAGAACAATTATCGGCATCAAAATGGAAAGAAAATTCTTAAATAACTTTATTGGTATACCATCAACATCCGCAGCAGTACCACCTTTTAAATTCTTAAATATTGACTTAATCTCTTGGCCATTTTCGTCACCCACTAAATCGTAATCATGTTCCCTCATAGGATAAATAACCATCTCTGGGGTATGCGCTACCTCCTGATGCTCTACACAAACACCTTCCAAATTATTTAGGTAATCAGGCCATGAATCAGCTTCCGGAACAACCTGGGTATTAACATTTACCTTTCCACTATCATTCTTTATATAGCCCCAAAACTTTTCAAAATCTTTATTTCTAAAATCATCAGCAATGTCCAGTTTCTTCTTATTCTCGTACTCTTTTTTTTCTTTTTATTAAACTTTTATATTCTCTTCTTTTATCTTTATATATAGCCAATCTCAGCCTTTGATCTTCCGCGCTTTGAAATTCATTCAAACGATTTAATAAATATTTTAATTCTTCTTTCATTAAATTGCAATCGAAATCAAAATATCGCTCATTCATTTTAATTTTTTTAGTCAGGCCACATGATTCTGCACAACTGCCCATTATTTCATTTAACAGCATAATTACACCATGTGCACCTTTTTCATTGTCTTCTAACGCTTTCAACTTATTTTTTACATGCAACTCCTAGAGCTCCCTTTTGAATACCTCAATATCTTTATCTATTAAATCATTTCTAATTCGTTTTTCTAAACCTATTTTCTATAATCCGCATTGTAGAAATTTCTTACTTGTGAACCGTGACCCAGAAACTGCCTAATCCTCATCTCAAGCTTAATAGCTCTATGATCGGATCCAACTAAATCTAATACTCCCATATTAATTGATTCAGGTACAAATTGCGTATTAATTAGCACATAATCTACAACACTTGGAGTTGGACCCGAAAGGCAAGTGAACTCGCCCCTACCCTTATCATTCCCAAACCTACCATTCGCAATCATCAGACCATGTTCCCCACAAAACGCGAGGAGCTTTCTTCCCCATACATTTATTTTTCTTTTTTTATCCTTGTTGCTTCGTTGTATTCTAAAACAAATTGGGACAAAATCACCTAAATCTGGGATCATCACATCTGGGATCTCAGCCTCCAGGCCGGTATAAACATTGAAATCCCCCATCAACACACACTCCAGATCTCTATAACTTTCTTGTATTAACGAAAATTCTTCTCCTAATATTTCCCAAGTATTTTCTCGATTATACAAACTATTCTGTGGAGGTATATACACTACACCCAAAATTAATAGCTTCCCACATTTCAAATAAATATTCAGCCAAAGCAAGTTTTCAGATCTACTACTTATTCTCTCATAACCTTCAATAGCAGAAGCTTTAACCAAAATCAAAATGCCACGATAATGTCTATTATTTCTTGATACATTACGCACGGTCTGTTCAACAAAATACCCGGGAGAGGTGATATAGGAGAACAATCATTCCATGTTTCAATAAGTGAAATCACATCAAACGAAAATAAATCGTCATATAAATAGGTCAACTTATCACGTAATCCTTGTATGTTCCATGACACTAGACTCAGTATATGGCCCTCTATTTCCTATGTTTCTACGCCTTCTGTTTGCACGTTAACATCACTAGCCTTTGGTTGAGATTGCTCGTTACTAGTCTTAGTCGGAGAAAAGGCAACATGATAATACTCACGACTGTTGTTATTTATATCCGTTAACCCGCTTCGGTGTTTATTGTCATAAAAATCACGTGAAAAACCACCACGATGTCTTTCATTAAACTTTTTTCTTGGCGAATGGCTTCCTTTGGGTGCTACATTACGAGTAACTGGTCGATACAGGTCATTTGGGCTGACAATAGCACTAGCAGGTCTTTTAGCTGTCGATACTGCCTGAGGAGTGCTGGTCGATGGTACCAATATCTCAGTATCACTATCACTGGCATCACTAACTAGCCTCATCGGAATATTATTGGGATCATTAGATCATGAGCCTAGCACTAAGGGATGGACCAGAATTTTGTACTGGCTTCAAATTACGCTTAATTTCGACTATGGAATTTCCATCGTACCTGAATATTCGGCCTTGGATGAACAATTTGTCACCTAGTAACTTTGCATCACGGCTGTCATTTTGCGCAAGAGTCAACATTTCCTTTAAATGTTTACGGGCCTCCCTTTGTACAGCTGTGTAATCCGGAGTCACCGATAAACCAAACCTTCTTAATACGGAGCTGCTTCTTAAAATATAGTCTCTGATTTCAACCGAGTTTAGCTTTACTACTATCGCCCTGATTTCAATCTGGAAATGTCACGTATATCACTTCGATTTATTTCGAGAGACGTCATAGTACGATTTAATAATCCCGTTATTTCTTGCTTCAGATTATAATCGCCGAGTTGTTGAGGGGTTTATTTACGGAAGATTAAATTCGTTCTTTTCTGTTCTGCTTCGAGCTTGTTGACTCGTTCATAAGAGACTGCCAGGTTAGATTTCACATTTTCCAGCTCTCTTTTAATTTCAACATTTGTCTTGGCATTGTTAGATAACTGCGTAATAATGCTACTTAACTGTACTTGTATGGCATCAATGCTATCCGAAAGTTCAGGAATCGTATTAACCTCCAGTGCTCAATCAAGTACTAAATCATCAATTCTGAGTATTCCTTTCGTTACAGTCAGTTAGGTCATTTTTTTTCTTTGTAAAATTCCCAGTGAAGCATTGAAAAATAAGAAAAATATTCTCAAAAGTGCGCCCTAAGTAGAGATACAGCATTTTCGTATAATGATATTGTTCTCTTCAGAAATGGATGGTCATGGATGTTCTGCATTATCTCGATATAGGCTGTTTTGCCGAAAAACGATCAAAATGCCGTTTTTGCACGAGTATTGATAATATACATCTTAACTCATTAGTACCCAACGTTCCCAACTGGGAACACCTTACTTTAAATTTTTTATGATTAACATGGTAGCAGCCAGAGCAAATTTTAAGCGTCCCTTTAGCTGTCATAAGAATCGGAGATATTCTCAAATTTTTTCGGACCTAGATTTGGTTCAGTTTCGTTCTATGGATTTTTTTTTTGAAATACGGGGAAAAGTATGTTTTTGAAAGCTGTCGGTTCTAATGGGTTACCATGGAATGCAAGTGGTTGAAACCTCTTGTTTTAGCGTTTTGTTCTTCTATAATCACTACTCTTTGAATCTATGAAATAATTGCACTAAAATGTCTGCAAATAGAGGATGCAGTATCAGCTAACCAAAAGTGCTCCCAACCAGGAACGTTGGGCATTTCGCAGACCTAAAATTTTTCACATGTTTCGTTGCAGGCGATCACTTCTGTTTTGCAGATAGGTCCCAAGAAATGTGCTTCTATCAAAGAAGTTCTAGGGGCAATAATAAAAAAAATACAGGGGTAATATCGGTGTCGTCAATGACGAAAGGGAGGGAGACAAGGGCAATAACAAAATCTAAATAGTCTCCCAAGTTGTCTCGCAGGGACGATAGAGCTTGAGATAATTGATCCTTGTGAATCAGCCAGTCTACGGCGACCTTATAAATCTGTATAGTTTCCAACTTTCAAATTATGTTCAGATGACACAGACGACATTCCACTAGGACTTCGTCCTAGGAAGATGATATTCTACCCTGTATCTTACTACAGTCAGGAAACTCAATAAGGTAGAGCATGTGAATTAGCTCTCCCAAATCCCACTTGGCTAACTTAAATATCCAACACATTTCCCAAAACCCTGTTTACAATATTTCATCTCTCCCGTGACCCATCCAAATACCCCTCTCAATATCTCCAGGAAACCGTACCCTAAATCGAAGGGCTCTTAGGAAAGAGAATCGAAAAAATCTTCAAAAAAAAATAAAAAATAAAACACAATCTGAAGATGAAGATCCGGCCTCAGAATCAGTACTTTAACTAGCAAGCAAGTTTAATTATATGAATAATTTTCACCGAAGACTAGGTTTTTCTTATAATTTTATGACGAAATGATTCGTAAACTGATCTTGCGAGTAGTTTCATGTCTAAATCTCTAACATATCAAGAGCAAAATCTTGGGCGAGGGGGCCACTGGACCATGGGTGCTAATGTGACTTGAGGTGGGCTATAAGTCGACAAGTTTTCTTTGAAAAAGATAAAAAAAAGAAAAAAGAACGGAATAAGGGCGCCAGGAATATCTGAGGAGGGTTGCCCCCTCCGACCCGTGGATCTGTTCTTGGCCTAAATTGCTTTTAACTCTTTCATTCATCTAATTTCAACCAAATTAGCTAAGTAATTAAAAAAAAATAGATGGATAGATTTATTGACACGAAAGCCCTATTGGGCCAATCACTATTTAATTAGTCACAAAACTAAAATTAAGGATATATTTGAGGGGGAAGGGGGTTTATTATTAATCAAAACTTACCCAGTTATTTCCGGATATTTTACTGAAATATCCTTCGATCTCCTTCCATATTCAGCCATCAGTCTTCGTCTCTTATCTATTCTATGCTCGTATCCGGATTCCAATTCCAGAATTTGTATGAGGGTATACAGACTGCATACAGTCCTTTCACCCCTTTGACTTCAAGATGGCTCTAGTAATCCTTCTTTTTCATCCTTTCTTCTGTTTGGTTTGTGGGAAGTGCGAGTACTTGAGCTGCCTGTCCCCAGCAGTTTAAGGCCAAGAGGCCGGTTGGTACCAATACGGCTCTTCTTACTCACCCTCGCTCTTTTCTGCAGAGTAGATCTTCATTAATAAATTAGCTCGTTTTCCATTGCCTTTTTCATAATTTGGATCATCACCCTATAAATATGCCTTTCAGTATTAAGAGGTAGTTGTAAGCTAATGATGGAATCAAAAATTTCTTCAATCTTTAGTTTTTTACAAATTATCTAAATCTTATTAGTTTCGGGTGCAAGTATATGGCAATCAAAAAATATGTGTTGGGGAGTTTCCTCTGTTGTTAAACACCACCTGCATATTGGTGAATGATATAAATTCCATTGAAATCGGAAAGAATTCAGAAAAAGATATCCTGATTTCAGTCTGTAGTACCACACTGTGTCTTCTCTAGAACGAAATGGGGAATTTCGAAATGGTAGACACTTTATTTGCCCACGGCGTTTTATAATATCTTGTAGGTTCCCCAATTTTAATTCTAGTTGGGGGTCAATATTTGCTGCTTCATTTGCTAGCCTATCAGCAGTCACGTTATGAATCAGTCTTTTATGACTAGGAATATGCTGGAAGCAAACAAAAATACCACATTTATTTAATCTTTGTAGATCATCTCTTATTAATTTTAAATCTGAATCAGCAGCCTCAAAATTTTTTTTTTTATCAATTGAATTACAGAATTTGAATCTGTAAGGATTAACACATTCTTTGACGAAAGGTTTAGTCTGGCCATAGTTTCAAGTGCTTTATGTATAGCAAATAACTCTGCAGACAGAATTGAAGTGTGAAATGGAATCCAAATTGTTTCTTTTTATCCATTTTGAAATTTTAGCTACAAACCTATATTTCAATCTAATGTCAAATTGTGAATTGACAGATAGCTTCATCGGAAAATTCATTCAAGAAAAATTGATTTATCGAAACATGAGTTTCCATGTTCGTAAAATAGGGGAAAGCTAGCAGCAATCAAATATTTTTATGCAATTTGTAGATATATACTGAACCGGTTGAAGACAAATGATTTTTGTTCGTTTTAAGCTTCAACTTTGCTCTTTATGTTCATAGGAAAGCTTTTTTTTTGTTTATGTTAATTGGGTAAATAAGCTACGAATAATTGGCCAAATCGACAAGTTTACTTAGAAAAAGAGTAAAAAACAAGAAAAAAGAAAGGAATAGGATTGAGGGTGCCAACAAATCTTGGGGGCCCAGGTCCCCCCCCCCTGGCCCCTGGATCCATCCTTGGTATATGCCCACGGAGCATAAAATTAAAAACCTTTGCCACTGAGGTTTGGAGGATTTTGTCAACCTTTGAGGCACTGCTATATGTTCTTTAAACTTACTTTCGATGGTAATTTCAAAGTATTCATCAGATGAGTTTAGGTAAAAGAGGAATCCGGGGGAGGGGATGTTAGTTGGCTTCTATCACTTTTGACCCTTAAAAATTGAACCAGAACCTTTAGTTTCCAATCAAATGAGCCTCCTCTAAAGTTTATGTGACCACCCCTTCCACAAAATTTTATATGCCCTGGGGCATGACTTACAGCCCTTTCCCCCATGCTCTGGGGTTTTCTATTTACCACGAAGACCTTGTTATATGATCTTTGTACTATTTTGAATATAATGACTATCTCAAAATTTTGATTTGATGCATTTTGGGAAAAGAGGACCCTGGGGTACTAGTTACCCTCCGATCACTTTTAACTCTCAAAAAGGGCTTTGGAACTTCTTATTTCCAATCGAGCTAGTCCCCTCACCTCTTCCACAAAAACTTTATATGTTAACAATGGGCAACTAGTGTAACTTATAAGACTTAATTCCCAAAAGCCCAAAGACCTATCAACCATGTTGAACAAAATGGTGGTCTTAAATTTAGTTTCAATATGTTTAGGGAAATGGTTGTTATGAGGGAGGCTGATTGCCCTCAAATCACTTTGACTCTAAAAGAGGGCACAAGAAGTTTCAATTTCCAATCGAATGAGCGCCTTTCGAAGATTATATGACAATTCCTTCTCTACGCTGTGCCTTGGTCAGAAGAAAGGAATACATTGTCCTAACATCGTTCTTTACTTAGGCAGCGAAAGTGCGCTGCTATATTTTTCGCCAATATTGAATTACTAATGGGAATAGTCAATTAATAAATGACAAGTCTTCAGAAGCATTGAAAAATGGAAAAACAAAGTTTTGAATATTAATTGTCGAATAAAAAGGGTAAATGTACTATAAAATTATTAATGAATACTTCATATTCCTGTTGTTAAATTTTTTGTTTACATTCTATTTTACAATTTAATTGTTTTACATTTTCCACAAAAAAAAGAAGAGATAAAAAAAAAGATGAAAATGAATATGAATGCCTAAAGAAATAATTTTTTTTAGGTGAAAGCATTAAGAAGCATTTTAAATTAATGTTGATTTTATTTAATTGCCATAAAATTTTTTTCTCAATTTTTGAAATCATGAGCTTTATTTTCTCTCCTTCTTTCCAGGGTTGTCGTAAAGTGACTTGAAAAACGCTCGAAACTGTGAAGACATTTTGTCCAAAGCTTCGATACCTAGGTATGTCAGATTTATCTGACTATATGTTAGATAAATCCAATTTATTGGATACTCTGCCGTTACTGAAATTGAATTCCGACCGTAATGATAGTTACCATTTTGATGATTATGACCTTCCTTCCTTGACCAGTTCCAATGGTAATTCCTCGGATTACGATTTTTAAGATTACTGCAATATTATTACTCTGACGACGAAGATTACTTCAATATTTTTTTCTCGTGATTTTTGTTGTTCAATAGCGAAGTCTTGCAAGCTATGCTTTTGCTGTGCTATCAGTATTATATTTCATTGTTTTGATAATAAAAGTTGTTCTACTACTACTAATCAATAATCTGTATTATTTTTACTATATTCATTGTAACTTTAGCAGTGAAGGTAGTTTTTAGTTTAACGGTCTTTCAAGCTGAGACTGTCTTATTTGATTTTTATTCAGCAATAAGTTGTGGCTGATCGTTTTATATAACTATCTTCTAAATTAATATGTGTTGTCTATTTTATTTCCATAATTAAAAAATTTAGTTCTAAATATGAGTAAATTGTTGGAATTATCAAAACTCGCTCTAATAGAATTAAGATGCCTTAAGAAGCTACGTAGGAAGCTTTTAATGTTGAAATTAAAATTGAAACCCATTTTTTGCAATCTGGAAAAAAATTGCTTAATAGCAGTCTTGCAGACAAAGCTTTTCTTGTGGCTTTTGTTGCATGAGAAAATTTATTGCAGCGCCCCCTCCTGACTCGAATATAAAATAAAAAAGGTAAATTAAAGACAAAAATTTGATCAAAGTGGGTAATCCCCCAGCCCTTCAAGTCACGGTGTTCGGGGCAAATGTCCAGGTTGCCCCTCCTCTCCCACCCTTTGGATGGTTTTACTTACAGATTATTCAAAATTACGAATTACTGGAATATTATCAGTGTGTACAATATATAAGTATTCGACATAATTTGTCAAGTGTAAGACAACTGTAAATATATGAATGAATACCAAAATAAATGGATAAATTCCTATAAATAACCGACTCAATCGCAAAAATGCAGAGAAAAGAAGAGTATAGCTGATGCCCCTCGTGCCTTCTATATAACTGGACATAATTTGCACTACTGAAAACAATTTCTATTTCAAACCATGTGTTTTATTTCTCATAATATCGAAAAATAAAAATAGACTCCATCATAACTGACATTTCTTAAAAAATAGATGAATGTGGATCATCAGTTAACTAATATACCAATCCCTAAAGAAGGCACGGAGAAAGTCAACTCTACTCCTGTTAGTTTCTGCTCGGTTAGAGTTTGAATCCATTTTTACTGTAGTTCCTCTTCGTTTCGGGTCTCATTTATTTGTTTATAAGGATTGATGGTAGTATTTAGCTTGAAAAATTATTTGACTATTTCTGCTCATCTTCGGCTGAATTTAGTACTTTAATTTCCTCTGAAAAAATTTGTGTTATGGATTTTAAAGTTGACAATTTTTGGTAATTTTTGGTAATTGATTCTTTTTCCTTATTCAAATAATATTTTAAATCTTTTCGGTTTTTTTTCTTTAAGAATCTAAATTTTCATCTGCTATATTTATGACTGGCGAAATCTTTCAAAAAATTTTAATAATATATGCCCAATAGAAAATCCTGATAGACATAGCATATTTTGGTGTAGTTTCACACCGCAAGTTACCCTGAAAAAGAAAAAGAAAACCTTTTCTGTTAATAAGACGTTGTATCAATGCTATTTCGAAAAGATCGATTAACGTACACTTTTTTTGGTTTGGTCGAATAGAAAGAGCAGAAAAATTAATATTAACAGCCCTGAAGGTCTCAACTGAATATCCCCAGGCGTTCTTAAGATATTTTAGACTTCTTATTGCCAACAAGCATACTCTTAGTACCTTTTCATATGGTTTTAATGCAACAGAAGCTTTCCCTGAAATTTTCAACTATGTAACCTATTCTAGTTTTAATATATCCCACCTGTATATCTTGAGAACCTGGATGCACTTAAACTACTTTGATTTAGTTCAATTGTAGAAGTAATAGTTGTAAAAGTAGTAGCAAAACAAGTAGTAATACTATTACCCCTTTTAGATTCAGCTTCATACCCTAAGGCGTTGCTGGGATATTGCTAATATACTCCTTTTTTAACCTAAATGTGCATGTTTTGATGTAACGCAGCCACCCCTCACAGTGCCAGGAAAGCTTCAGCTTAATACTCTAAATGTCCTTTATTTATTGCTTGGGGGAGTGTTGAATAAAATCAAAACGCTATGTACTTCCAGATATTCATAAGAATTTATCAATATTGTCGCAGTAACAGCGTAAGGTATTAAATCAAACTTTCTGAGTATGCTAAGGGGGATGTTAAACTTCTGAATGAATCATGTGTACGCTACTGCTACTACTAGTAGTACTACAAAATTTTTCTAATACTAATATTGAAGCTAGGGATATTAATCTGAAACTCTTAGGGAATGTTCAGGGGGACATTAAACTAAATCAAGATGTACTATGTGCAGGCTGATTATAAAAAAAGGAGAACCAGGAATATCATAGGTTTGCCTTAGGATATTAAGTTGGAAACTTCCGGGGGAAGGGAGTGGGGGTTGGACAAACCAGACACTGTTTGCGTGCTACCGATACTACATCTACTCATAACACTGCTGCTATTATTACTGTTATTGCGGCCAAGTATGAGGGTGTCAGTACAAAATTTTCAGGGAATGTCAAAGGGAGTGTTGTGATAAAATAAGAACAAAATGAGCTTACGCAGGTAATCAGTACAGCGTTTCACAAACATTTCTAGTGTATTATGTTGAAACTTTCATTACATGTTGAGGGGAATGTTGAATTAATTAAAATACACTATATCTGTACTGCTATTAGAACTATTACTTTTACTAAGGCCTAGGATACAAGGGTGCAACTTACATTAAATCTGGGACTTAAAGTAAAACAAATCTCACTGTGTTCATGCAGGTTATCAATGGAGCATATCAGCAATATCTTCAGAATGTTAAGCTGTAACTTTCACGACATGTTCAAAAGGAACATTAAAATAATCAAAAGGTAATATGTGTACTCTATTATTGATGCTACTACTATTGCTAAACCCTTCACTAAGGCTAAACCTACGAATGTGAAACTTTCAAGAAACTCTGAGGTGGACGTTGAGCTTATTAAAAACACTACGTGTATGCAGGCTATAATTGGAGCCTATCAGCAATGTCATATGGACAACTTGGAGTGTTAAATGAAAACTGTTTGGATCTATTGAGGGAGATATCGAGCTAACATAAAAACGATAGCTTATGTGTATACTGCATAATATTGCTACTATTACTGGTATTGCTAGTACAACTGTTACTGTTTGTGCTAGGACTAATGTTACAGGGGTGAAAATTGTCAGGGATGTTTAACAAACATTTGCGTACTCCTGCCACTGTTACTACTAATCGATGGATGTTAAGATAATCAAAAGATGCTATGGTCATGCTAGTATTAGTAAGGCAGATAAACGTACTATTACTTCTGCTACGACTACTACTGAGGCTAAGGCTATAGAGGGGAACTATTCAGGGAATTGTAAGAATGATGTAAAACTAAATCAAAATACACTGGCATGCCAGTTGTCAAAATTGTGCATCAGCAATATAATAGAAACGGCTTAAGATATAAGTTGGAAGTTTCAGACCCTGTTGAACTAAACCAAAAACACTATTTGCAAGTTATTAATGCAACTACTAATTTCAAGTACCGTAACCACGACTACTTGCGACTCTGAATACTTGCGATTGCGACTACTTAAGACTGTGACTGTGAATATTTGCAATTGCAACAAATTTGGACTAAGAATTTAACTGCCTGTGTCAACGATTACTTAAAAGTTTGAATAATTGCTGTTACTACTAAATAATTATTTTCAGCTGAGAAATACAATATAGAATCGCAGAATGTCTGACAATGAAGCTAAGCTTATTTCTCCCATAGTTGATTTAAGAGCCCCCCTTCATATTCTTTAGACGTTAATAGACACCTAAATAATAACTACACGACTGGTCTGTGGTTCAATTTTGGCATTAAATATCTAGCGTTTCATAATATTCATATTGGCTCTTTTGCTCACATTTGAAACGAAATTAAGATCACTATGTGCTGCTCGATAAAGTGGCTTTAAAGGTGGCCTAACCTCTTAAAACATTTAAAAATGGGATTTTGTTTAGAGTCTAATGTCACTTATCGTACTTTGGGGCGATATATCATGTTCTTCCTATATACAAGCTTAAAAAGATTAACGTTTTATTATTAAGAGTTAAGTTTAATATATTTTTGACAAACTATTCCAAAAAAATCGGCTGGTGATATGTCTTTATATTTATAAAATTTGTACACTAGCTTTTTTTAAAATACATGAAATTGACGCAACAGACCAGGTACAAGATAATACAATTTTGAGTCCACTTTTCGATTGCTCGTGCTTAGTTTAGCCATGAAACATAAATAATTCATTTCCAACCAAAATGGCCTATGTCGTACTTTTAATTATCACAGCTGCAGTGGGTTTCCGGAACTATATGATACAGGCATCGCCAAAAATAATATTTTTTCCAGTGATTCCTCCTCTAAAAATACAAACGAAACAGCCTGAGGCTGAAGAAAACGCTCTAATCTCAGCTGCTCTCAATGGATCAGCTACCTTGATCGGTTATTTGAATATGGTCAATGTGTTTTCTCAAAGCAACTTTAAATTTCCTCAAGAGTCATGACCGCAAATCAAAGAAAGGAGTCTGATTTATCTGATAACTTCAGGGCAGTGAGGATGCAGATTCAGACAAAAGTAATAATTTTGGCATTTAAGGCCCACCTTTAAAATGATTTTAAAAGAACTGCCTTTTTAGGGATTCTTTTTTCTTTCTTAAAGCATTGTAAATACAAAAGTTAAACTTTGGCGTAAAAACTAAAGGTGGATTAGAATGAGTGTGATAGAGAAAATGAATAGAAATGAAATATATAATATTTTTTATGAAGTAAAAAACTACATTAGAACACAAAATAAGTAATCCATCTACATAATAAGAGGGTTGATACTTCCAAACATATCACTGTCTACGCTCTACTGTTAATAGGAAATGAAAAGGGCTTGTGCCCATTTTGATATTCAAAAGGGATTGGAGGGTAAGCAGCACTCCACACCCATCATTTCCTTAAAAACATGCACTCCAAATTTTGAGATAGACAGTTTTTCAAGATAGTTAAACAATCTGAAAATTATGTCTTTGAGAATTACACCCCCTAGATCCCTCAGGGAAAGAGTTGTAAGATATGTTCTGGGGTTATATAAGTTGTCTCATAAATTTTTTTAGTGGTCTTATAAAATTTGGAAGGGTTTCGTTCGATTGGAACTTGAAATTTATTGAGCCCTTTTTAATAGTCATTAGTGATTTGAGGGCAACCAGCCCCCCCCCCAATCATATCACTTTTCCAAACCCATCCGATAAAAATTTTGAAATAGTCATTTTCTTCAGCAAAGTTTAAACGTCTTGTAACTAAGTTTTTGAGGAGGACAATCTTGCCCAAAGCTCTCAGGGAAAATATGTAAGTTATGCTCTTGGGGTTTGTAAGGACTTTATGGAAAGGGAGGTTGTATAAACTTCGGAAAGGGCTCACTGGATTAGAAATCGGAAATTCTGATGGCATTTCAAAGATTCAAAATGATGGAGGGCGATTGCTCCCCCCACCTCCTTTAGACACCATTTTTCCCAAATGCATCTGATCACAACTGTGACATTGCCATTTTGTTTAAAATAGTCCAAAGGACATATAACAATAACTCCAGGGTTGACGCAACCCACCAGATCAATGGGGCAAAGGTTTTATGTTATATCCTTTGTGCAAGTACGGCTTTTATGAAATGGATGATAATATAAACTTCAGATGGAGAATTTTATTTGAAATCGTCAGTTCTAGTAGCCTTTTTAAGAGTAAAAAACGATCCGAGGGCAATAAGTCCCTCCCCCTCTGCATCCATCATTTCCCAAAAATAACATCTTATCAAAAGTTTGAGATATATATTTTTTCAGAATTTAGTTTCAGTTAGGGACAGCATTAGGGACAATTAGTTTCCTAAATAGGGATTTTGGACAAAATAGTTCTAACATTTTACTTCCTTTTTTGATCTGACTCTGGCTTCAGGAATTATGGGGTATTTTGTTTTTTACTATGTGACGTGATCACTTATTATTAGGTTGCTAGCAACCGCTGTGACCCAGATATCTAATTGAGACTCTAATGATTCTCCAAATTCTCTTAATTGTAATGCAGATATTATATGCAGATAACGTCTTATTATATGCAGATAACGTCTTATTCTTTAAGTTATTGGATTTATGTGCTAAAATGTCAAACGGTTTGCGTAAGAATGAAGCTACAAGGCCCAATAGTAAACAAAACTCTAGAAACAAAATTTTAATATCAATCGATACGTCATCGACTTATTATGTTGATTTCAAATATATAAGAATTTTTAGACTTAGTTTAGTCCATAAAAGACTAAGAATCTGAAAAAATTTGCCTGATTTTGAAAGAAGGAGGAAGCACCCACTAATAGTCAAAGAACTATAATTAAAATCAAACCATTAGCTTACGCGTATCAGAGAACCTTACAGTAGAGGTTTCAAGCCCCTACAAGTTTTTAAGTTTTGATCTATAAATTCTTCCAAAACTGTTTGAAGATCCAATGTCCTGGCGTGTTTCACTTTCAATCGAAAAACTGCTAACTATTTAATTGGTTCATTGTTGATATTAGATAGTTTTTATTTGTTTTAGCTAGAAAAACAAATATTTCACATTTTCAAAAATTTGTTTTCTTTATTTTGATGGCAGCACGGGGTCTTTACAAATGCGGAGCCCGATCGGTTCCAATCATTCCAATCGCTTTTTAGCCGACCCTGATTTTTTAAATCCCGAAGTTTGTGTAGTTTCATAAATAGGTGAGAACACTAAGTTTCTTATGTATAAAGTTACAGCTGAGTAATATATCGTGAGCACACTGAATAAGGTAAAAGATCAGAGAACAAAATCCTGAACGGATGATTTTTACCTTATTTTACATCAATATCTTCATTTAAGCATTCACTATCTTAGAAATCTCTCTCAGGGTTGCCACCCCTAGTGATCTATCACTATTTCTAGTGATTTTTAATTTTGCCGGGTGATTTTCTTCTAGCTAGTTATGTATAATGATTTGTTTTCTAAAACTAGTGATGTCATCAAAATTCAGAAATTTTTCTCAATATAGCTCCTAGATTCATGATTCAATCGAATAAATCATACAAGAAGATAACTATTGTTTTTACTATGGGACATGATCGTCTCTTATTAGGCTGCTGGCTACCGCTGCAACCTGGATATCTAAGTGAAACTGCAATAACTCCAAATTCTCTTATTTGTAGTTTAAAACACCTTATAAGTTCAGATAGTTTCTTATTCCATAAGTTTTTGGATTCTTGTGGTAACATATCAAACGGTATGTGTTAATGAATTGTGAGAATAGAGCTACAAGGCTCAATGGCAATCGATACTCTAGAAGCGGAATTTTCATATCAATCGATATATCATCGGCTAATTATGTTCATTCAAATATAGAAGATTCATTAAGCTTTGTTTTACCCATAAAAGGCTAAGGAACTGAAAATTTACCTGGTTTTTAAGAGAGGGAGGAGGAGCCAACTGAAAGTCAAAGAATTTTGATTAAAGCTTTAGATTTGGCGTATCAGAGAACTTACTGTAGAATTTTCAAACCCCTATCTACAAAAGTATGAAATTATGCATTATTTGCCAGAAGAAAAATCACGGAGGCCTGTTAATTTTTTGCTTTTTCTAGGCATAATTGTATCGAACCCACGGTCCTAGAACTTTGGAAGAGGGCTCATTTCAATAGAAACTAAAATTTCACGTTTCCTTTTTATTTAACCTAAACGATTGGACAGCTACAAGCCACCCCTCCTTCCACGTCCCTTGTTCCTCAAAAAGTTGTTCGATCAAAAACTTGAGATAGCTGTTCTTGTAAAACTTAGTTTAAAGGTTCCAAAACTATACCTTTAGATTTAGCATGACCCTTGCTGACCCTCAGGATAGGTTTGGGGATGAAAGTTTGCTAAAGATAATTTGCTAAGTATAATAAGGATGATATACGATCTTGGAAAACCAGTTTCATTGCCACTAAGACAAATAACGGGTGACGGAATGCATTGGACTTGTTTTCTTTGGGCTATATATGTGCATATTAGGAGGATGGCGTAAATTTTAGGTTTTATTAAATTTTCTCCACACCCCTTAATGTGCAAATATACAGCGCAATTTATATTAGTATATAAACTAAAGTATTACATTTATATAATATTTGGCTTATTTCATTAGGATTAACATAACTTTACTTCTTGGGTGTATTTCAAATAAGTAACAAGTACCTCTTTTCTTCTAGAAGCAACAAGACCTGTTCTTATCAGAATTTGTGAAGATTGAGGCAAATTTAATTCATGCAAATATAAAAGTGCCGTTTGCAAAATTGTTACTGGTGTCTCAATAATTATACTACCTCAAATAGAGCAAAAAAGAAAATAGTCTCTATAATTTTTGGGATAAAAACTGTGGTTTCGGGTCGATAAGAAAAAAAATTAAAAAGCAAAATAATTGTTTCGATTAGATCTCCATTAATCAGTGAGTGGGGTATAGGCCATGGGTACCAGATAGGGAAAATACAGGGAGAAATCAAGGATTTTGTTTAAAAGATGCAAAAAGGCGTTTTTCAAAATTTCAAGGGGAATTTTTGCTTGAGAAAAAACAAAACATATATCTAAAGACATTTTTCCACATCTGGGGGTAATTTTACCCCCTTCCTGTAGATGCTAAATGTATAAAATATGGTACAGATACAAAAATTCAATTAGTTACAATAATAAAGAAAATTGTAATTATAGTAATCTCTAGTCAATTATCAAGGGATTTACACGCTGGTTTAGTGGTTTTTAATTCAAATCTCTAGCAATTTTTTATACCCAGTGGCAACCCTAATCTCACTTGACGTGCCCCGTGTTTTTACTTGTCCGATTACCTATCTGACTAATCCAAGCGTTTTATGAGACGCACATGACGTCAGAGGTTACTCGGATTACCCCCTCGAACGCTCAGGATTACTTGTCCGTGGGCTTGCACTTTCTAACCCCGAAAAAAAAAGATTATTGAGGCCAAGTGACGTCAATGTTACATATTTTTTAAATGGATAATCACGCTGGGTTGCCAAAGGGACACTTTTAGTGCTTTTTTGACACTTTTTCACTCTGGGTGACACCGTGCCACTATTGGGTGAAAAAAGGCCACTTTTTGAAAAAAAGGACACTTTTTGGCATTTTTTCAATATCAGTACCATATATATTTATTTTCAGTTTTTTCTTAACTGTAACTGCTTTTAATTTGTGCTTTTCAGGTTCGTTTCCGTCTTAGGGATTTTTTTATCGTATCCGCACTGCTTTTCTTTTCAAAAGCGCAAAAATTCAAACGTGGTGAAACATGTGACCTGTTCAATAGAGTTTAGAAAAAGTTTTTTGATAAAAAACTGAAGCAAGCATATTGCTGCTGGTAAGTAAAAGCTTAGGGTGTTTTATGACTTGTAGTCTACAGGAGTATGCAGAAGTTCGGCCTGGATAGTAGTTAGTAGCAAACTATCTGATCCTGATATGATTTGCTGCTGCTTAATCATTTCTTGGATGAGGGTGAACCTCAGTTGATTTCCTGAATTAAGACATTAATCTTTTGGTAAATATACAGTTTAGTTTCACATGCATTTGAGAGGGTGGACCTGTTCCATATGGGCACAGGCTAACCCACAAGAAAATTCTCTGGTAACTGTAAACATGTAATACTGTCATTGACTGAACATCACATCTAGTGTGCCAAGTGCTAACTAAGAAAATGTGCTTTTTGCCCAAAGTGATGAAAGGATGCAAGAAAAACAGTGAAAAATGTTTTGCTTTACATTCTGTAACCTGGCGGATTGTTTAAAGCAGAAACAGAAGACTGTTATTGAAACCAACCAAGCTTCCAAGCCATTTCATAAGCAAATTGGCCAAATTGTACCTACCCAATCACATGCATTGTGGTCACCCCTGGTTACCTTTTTTGTGAAACAGTCAAAGGAACCCTCTGCAGACAAGACTTCAAAAGATAAGGCATCCAAGATTCAAGCCTACATGAAAGAGCCTACAACTAAGGCATATCTGTACTTTCTGGCTTCTGTGCTTGGTAAGGTAAATACATTGAACGTAAAGTTCCAGTCTGGGGACACAATGATCCACACTTTGATAACAAGCTTCAGATTGACATTGAAAGTGATCATGAGATGCTTCATGAAACTAGGAATCGTGAACAGAAGTGATGCTTTTGAGTTGCCTCTTCATCCCCGAAGCTACAAAGATGTGAAAGATGTGTTGTGTGATCCCAACACAGAAGCTTAAGTGAATGAAGAAGGAGCATCAGGGAAAGCTGTTGAACAGTTTAGGCTGACTTGCTTAGGATTCTACGTCGAACTGGTGAAGCAGATGAGAAAGTGGGTTAATCATAAAGATAAGACATTACAAGCTCTCAAGTATTTAGACCCGAAAGTTGCCATGAATGGAACTGTTGAAATGATTAGTCCATTAGAACCATCAGGTTTAGCAAACTCCTGGGGAAAAGTCAGAGCGAGATAGAGTCTGCTAGAGACACTCTAGAAAACCAGTGCCTGAGCCTGCCAGATTCCAAAGAAGAAATGAGCCTGAAGTCTGGTGGTGAAAAGCTAGTTTCCTCATCATCTTAGTTATGGAAGCTCTTGTTAGATGGGAAGAATCCGGACGGCACTCCCAAATTCTTTGAACTATAAACCTTTATGTTGAACTTATGCGCATTACCTCACTCAAGTGCTGGTGCTGAAAGATAATTTTCTCAACTAACAAACATTAAAACTAACTTGCGAAATCGGTTGGAAATAAAAACTGTGGATTTCCTCATGCATGTAAAGCAGATGGTTACTTGTAGTGCTGCATTGGTGGATTGGTGTCAGATTTCGCCAATATTACTTAATAACTTTTTGAGGTGGTACTGCAAGGCTGACGACAAGGATGAGAATATATAGAATTAATCTAAACCTGACCTATTTGCTGACCAATCAGAAAACCAAATAATGGAAATCAGATTGATGTAGCCGAAGTTTTTTTCTCCAAAATGGTTAACCACTAGAAATTGATTTTTTTGTCAAAAATGAAAGCCGAAGATTTGAACAGATTTCTTGTACAGGAATTCTGCATTAAAGTTTAATTCTGCATTAAAGCATAAGCACATCAGAACAAATACAATGATAAAATAAATGTTAAGGGATAAACATAGTTACAAAGTTATATCAATTAAAAAAAGGTGAAACAAAATAGGGAACAAAAGAGTTTTTGTACCTCATGGTCAGCAATTGGGGACACAAGTCAAGTTGGGTATTTGGAGCTCTACAAGCACTAAATCTTGCATTAGGAAGAATTAGGGGGTATTCTTTGAAGGGGGGAAGAAAACGTCTATGATAGTCAGAACTAAGGCACTTGTGCCCAAAGTTCATGGTAAGGAAGTGACGTTGTGATTCCAATGTAGTGAGTTCAAGTCTAGCCAAACCTTCATTGTAAGTAGTATAGGACGTCCCCAGTATAGATTTTATAGCTCTTTTTTGAATGCTTTCAATTTTGGAACATTGGGATGTGGTTAACCCAGGGTGTCAGACAGGGCAAGCGCATTCAAGACAAGGTCTTATATAAGAAAAATACATTATTTTAAGGTTCTTGATTGATTTGGGAACCGTTTGAGAAGGGAGAAATATTTAAGGAGGAAACCGCCTGTTTTAAATAAGTGAAAAGAGTGAGATTTCCATTTAAGGTCATTGTCCAAATGCAATCCAAGCAGCTTAACCATGTTTAAATTTGGAATGCAAAGGTAATTATTGATTGGGGGTAC
Source organism: Artemia franciscana (assembly GCF_032884065.1). Classification (NCBI taxonomy): domain Eukaryota; kingdom Metazoa; phylum Arthropoda; class Branchiopoda; order Anostraca; family Artemiidae; genus Artemia; species Artemia franciscana. Next base: position 788,481 of record NC_088881.1, on the reverse strand, counting down.
ATTTTTTAAAAAGGAGAATAGGATTAAATTGCTTTTTAGTGTGCTTAGATTGAGTTTAACATTGTCAAGGTCGTTCTTTAATTTGTTAATGAGTGATTCAAGTTTAACGCCCAAAGTGTTAGGGGTTTGACAAAGGTTAATTAATATCAATTAATCTGCAAATTTAAAAGTGTTGTCAAAGTTTGGTAAAACATTGTTAAAAACAATTAAAAATACCAAAGGACCCAATTTAGTCCCTTGGGGTGCCCTACAGGAAATCTAGGTAAAACCTGATGAATCTCCGTTAGGGAGGACTACACATTGCTCACGATCAGACAAAAAACTAGCTACCATACGTACAACAAAATCTCTGACACCTAAAGCCCTTGCATTATCAGTAAATGTCTGATGATCCAAGTTGTCAAAGGCTGTGCTAATATCATCAAAAACAGCCTCAACGTAGGAACTACTTAACTCAAGATGTTTGAAAACAGTGTGAAGTATATAACATAAACAATGGGTGGTGCTATGATTCGGCCTTGAGCCAAACTGATTTGGATTAATTTTATCTTGAATATCATTAAAGAGGAAATTGTAAATAAAACTTTCAAAAATTTTAGAGAAAATAGAGGTTTTTGATATTGGTCTTAAGTCGGAGGGAACTTTTGGGGTCTTGTTTTTCGGTGTAGGTGACATAATAGCTCGCTTAAAACAGACTGGAAAAACACCATCTACAAAACATTGGTTAAAAATTGCAGTTAGAGGTACACTTAAATAAGGGGCACATTTCACACTCAATTTGGTAGGGATATCACCTGGGTATACTGACTTATTTGTATCAAGATTTTCGAGTTTAAGCTGAGTCTGATGTATTTCAATCACAGGAATTTCAATCACTGCACTTTTGGCCAGTGTATTTTGGAGTGGCGGGTGAGCTTTACAAGTTGAAGCAAAATAATCATTCATGATGTCCGCAGTCACAGGGTCGCCATTACTATCCAGCAAGAGAAACTTAGAAGAGACCTTTCCCATGAGATCTTGGATATATTTTTGGAAATTCTTAGGGTTAGAATACAGTAGCTTATTGAGCATGTGATCACTGTGCTCTTTTCTTGCTTTACAGATTTTACTAATAACAATGTTTCGAAGTTTTCGAGATTTTTTGAAAAATCCTTCCTTAAAGAGTCTATCGCATTCATTTATTAGGCACAAAATTTTTTTATCTATCCATGGTTTACAAGTGGATTTGCGATTGACTTTTTTCACTGGAAACGTGTCACAGTATAACTGGAAAAGTTCTGCTGAAAACTTAGAAGTCATTTCATCACCATTAGTAAGACATAGGATATTGGCCCAGGATTTGGAGCTAAGTTTTACTTTTAAATGGGAAATCTTCTCGTCAGTAATGGGCCTGTTTGAATAACTGATCAATGGTTTAGGGGGAAAGGATGATAAAGGGGTCCAAAAGATTCATAGATGGTCACTTTTCCCTAATGGAAGGGCAATTTTTGGGGCAAAATAGTAATCTTCAATTTTGGTAAAAATCAAGTCTAGCGTTTTGTCACTGCGTGTAGGTGACCTGACAACCTGATCAAGACTAAGAGCAGCGCTAAGCCACTTTTGGTCTAGCTCATTAAAATGACCACATAATGTAATTGCATCAAAGGGGTACTTGCGGCAAATTCTGTCAGTATAAAATTGCAGATATGCCGTCAGCTCCTTCTTAAATCCAATACGAGGAGGGTAATAAATAATACAAAAAATCATGCAAGATACGTCTTTTGGGAGGTTTTTGGGTCTGGTCCAGAGCCATAAAACTTCAGTTTTTGAGTTGTTCTCTATTTCAGGAGATGAAAGAATCCGATTTGGGAGGGTACACTTACAAAAAAAAAGCCACTCCTCCACCATGAGATAGAGGAATACCACCATTGCCCAATCTGGCTTAAAATGATTAAGCCCCAGGCTGTGGGAAATGGTAGACAAAATTTTGTAGAAGATCTGATATGCTACTGAAGGAAAAGAGGGAGCGAGGGCAATTAAGCCGTGTCGGCAGCGACAGACATCGTATCTGTGGTCTGCTGGCACAAATATTTTAAGCCCTGTCTTCGTTATGGCGTTTTTCGGCCGAGACGGCTGGGGCGGCTCATAGTGAAGACAGGTTTTATCGCCGTTTTTGTTTTATCGCCATACAGAGTAGACATTTTGGCTGAAAACACATAAACTAAACAACACAATTTGTCATTCATCTTAGTTGTACTTAAACATTTCTTTACGTTACTGTAAAACCGCAAACGCAACACAAATTACTCAAAATTTTCTGCAGCTCCTGAAATAAGACTGCACTTTCTAATTTTTTTTCCAAAGACAATGAAAACGAAAACTGTCGGGCTTTACTGAGTTTTCGGAAGAAGAATAACTATTACAACCGAAGGTTCGAGAGAACCAGATAAATTGTACTAAATTCTTTCTCTTCTTGGCGTATAAGGCAATTTGAGGTTTTAAATGGGACTTTACTTATTTGAAGAACCGCTTTGCTTTTACTTGAAAAAGAAGAACGCAAATCTGGCTCTGGAGTTGCGAGAAAACCATTTAAAGCCTTTTTTTGTCAACTTTTAAAGTATAATGGCTAATTTTCTAGGAGGACACTAAAAGTGTCCCTTTTTTGCTGAATTTGACACTTTAGTTCCAAAAAGTTTAGGCAACCCTGTAATCACGTGAAATCAAAGACAAGGAAACTGTAAATAGTGGAAATAATCTTAGCTTTTTAGTGACCTGTAAGTAATCTTATACTTATTCCTTAGGATCTAAAGGGTTTTTGGTGTTCTAGGCCCATCTTGCATAGGCTAAGCTTCATAAGGAGTCAGAAGAAAAGTTTTTTTTGTTATTAAAAAGGTTGGTTCTTAGGAAGGCAGCTATCACATTGGTGAGTTATTCAAATATTACTATATCAAACAGGCCTAGTTTCTAAACCATCCTATAATTTTAGTTGAAATTTTTTTAGAATGATTAGGCCAATACCTTTAGCCTTTTATAGGCCTATAGTCTATATTTGTTGAGATTGCTATTTAAACTTAATTTTTGAAGTAAACTAGGGGTAAAATTTTACTTTAGCTACTTTTGGCTATCTTTGAAAGAGGTTAGGCTAGGAAAATGAAACTTTCAGGGATGTGTCTACAGGCTAAAGTATGTCCCAGGACGGTATCTTGAAGTACCTACTTCTACTTCTTTTCCCTCTTGAGGGTCCTGAAATTTTTGGGTGGCTTATTTTTATGGCACTTGGTATTAACCAAGTGACATATAGCAGTCGCCAATTCTGTCGGTCTGTCTGTCGGTCTGTCGGTCTGTCTGTCGGTCTGTCTGTCGGTCCCGGTTTTGCTACTTTAGGCACTTCCAGGTAAGCTAGGACGATGAAATTTGGCAAGCGTATCAGGGACCGGACCAGATTAAATTAGAAATAGTCGTTTTCCCGATTTGACCATCTGGGGGGGGGAGTGGGGGCCCGGTTAATTTGCAAAAAATAGAAAAAATGAAGTATTTTTAACTTATCAGCGGGTATTTGGATCTTAATGAAATTTGATGTTTGGAATGATATTGTGTCTTAGAGCTCTTATTTTTAATCCCGACCGGATCTGATGACATTGGGGGGAGTTGGAGGGGGAAAACCTAAAGTCCCGGTTTTGCTACTTTAGGCACTTCCAGGTAAGCTAGGACGATGAAATTTGGCAAGCGTATCAGGGACCGGACCAGATTAAATTAGAAATAGTCGTTTTCCCGATTTGACCATCTGGGGGGGGGGGAGAAGGGGCCGGTTAATTCGGAAAAATAGAAAAAATGAAGTATTTTTAACTTATGAGCGGGTGATTGGATCTTAATGAAATTTGATGTTTGGAATGTTATTGTGTCTCAGAGCTCTTATTTTAAATCCCGACTGGGTCTGATGACATTGGGGGGAGTTGGAGGGGGGAAACCTAAAATCTTGGAAAACACTTAGAGTAGAGGGATCGGGATGAAACTTGATGGGAAAAATAAGCGCAAGTCCCAGATACATGATTGACATAATCGGAACTTATTTGCTCTCTTTGGGGTAGTTGGGAGGGGGGGAGTAAGTCTTAAAAATTAGAAAAATGAGGTATTTTCAACTTACGAACGGGTGATCGGATCTCAATGAAATTTGATGTTTAGAAGGATATCGTGTCTTAGAGCTCTTATTTTAAATCCCGACCGGATCTGGTGATGGGGGCGGGGAGTTGGGAGGGGGAAACCTAAAACTTGGAAAACACTTAGAGTGGAGGGATCGGGATGAAACATGGTGGGAAAAATAAACACAAGTCCTAGATAGATGATTGACATAAACGGAACGGATCCGCTCTCTTTTGGGTAGTTGGGGGGGGGGGGGGGTTAATTCTGAAAAATTAGAAAAAATGAGGTATTTTTAACTTACGAATGGGTGATTGGATCTCCATGAAATTTGATTTTTAGAAGGGTATCGTGGCTCAAAGCTCTTATTTTAAATCCTGACCGGATCTGGTGACATTGGGGGAAGTTTGGGGTGGGGAGACCTAAAATGATGGGAAACCCTTAGATTGGAAGGATTGGGATGAAACTTGGTTGGAAAAATAAGCAAAAGTCTTGCATACGTAATTTACATAATTGGAACGGATCCGTTCAATTGCGGGGGGGGGGGGGGTAATTCTGAAAAATAAGAAAAATAACGTATTTTTAACTTACGAAGGAGTGATCGGATCTTCATGAAACTTCATATTTAGAAGGACCTCGTAACTCTGATATCTTATTTTAAATCTCAACCGGATCAAACGTAATTCGGGGGGGGCAGTTGGGGGGACCGGAAATCTTAGAAAATACTTAAAGCGGTGAGATCAGGATGAAACTGGATGGGAAGAATAGAAACCTGTCTAAGATACGTGACTGACATAACTGGACCGGATCTGCTCTCTTTGGTGGAATTGGGAGGGGGGAGGTAATTTTGAAAATTGAGGTATTTGTAACTTACGAAAGGGTGACCAGATCTTAATGAAATTTGATATTTAGAAGGATCTTGTGCTATAAAGTTTAACTTTAGGTTCTGACCTTCTCACAAGTGCCAAATGAGCTCTTGGCTCTTCCGACCTCGTCCAAATGAGCTCTTGGCTCTTCCGACCTCGTACCATATGAGCTCTCGGCTCTTCCGACCTCGTCACAAGTGCCATATGAGCTCTTAGCTCTTGTTTGGTTATCAGTTTCTTTTTCTCTGGCCTTAGTTCATGAAAAGGCAATTCCTGTTGATTGAGCAGAACTTTAAGCCATAACACTGGTTTTGTCTAATTTTAGAAATAATCTTTTATGCCATCTCATTATAGGTTAAATATATATGGCTTATATTATTTATTCTCCATGAATTTTTGTTTTATTTGATTTCATTGATGTCAGTTGCCTTCTGTTAAAAATATATCTATTTTTTTTACATCAAGCTTCTTCTTATGTGAAAAAATTTGAACTGTTTTTCTTTTTACATGTTGTATAAAATGTAAAGGGATACCTGGCCCTTCATTTCATAGATTCAACTAAAAGTCTTTGAGGCATCCTATATCAAAATACATCTGACACATTTTAATGTTGTTTTTTTTTAGATGACATAGGACATCATTAAAGTTTTGCATTTGCTTTGCTAAAAATTGTCTTGAAAAGTGCCAAGTTTAGAGAGTTATGTTAATATTCTTCTTGCTGATCAGTATAATTGTTTTTAAAATTCCTTCCGTTTAAAGTATTTTAGAGATTCTGAGCCAACTGTGGGTATATTGTTGTCCCAAATGATTTTTCTCAAATGGACTGGTGGAAAACAAATAGAACATATAATTTCTCTCTTTATTATTTCAAGACTAGAATATCACAAAACTAAGCATTCATATTGCTGATTGTATCTTAAGTAAATATGATCCCTGATGGAGTTTTGTTGATACCTGTCTTAAAATTTATTTGTCTAAATAAAATACATATTGTTTATGGAACAGCAGTGAAAAATGGGAGCAACTACAACTTGAGTTTTTTTTTTTCGTTCAATATTTTCTTTTTCCAAATAATTTTTGTTCTCTGGTGACATTTGTGTTCCTTCCTAAGTAGCTGGCACTCTAGGTTGAGAATCCTTGTTTCCAAAGGGCAGAGGTTTAATTCCTGGCATTACCAGTTTATTTGGTTTGGGACAAAGGTCAGTGATGTGACTGTAAGTTCAGCCAGAATTGGCCCAACCTTAAAAGATTACCTAGAGAAATCTGGGGTCATTAAGCAGGAAGGGTAAGCAAACATAGGATGACTGGCCCCTAGCTTCTTATTGTACTTCCTGGCTAAAGGACCACCTGGTCCTTTACTGGGCTTCTGACTTAGCCATATAAGCTTTCTTTTAAACCCATTAAATATAAGCACAAAGGAAGAAATGCCAGTAAGATGTTCCTTCCTTTTCAATGAATTGTTGATGTACAGACAAGAGTGTAGGTCATAAGAGGTGGCTGGTGAATGTTTTGCAAGGTTTAAAAATTTAGGGCAATTGCTCAGGTTGGCAACTGAGCACAAAAGTAAAATTTTGTGAATGGTTTTTCTTTGTGAATGTTATATTTATGTAATGCCAAGCATTTTAAAGTTAATCTTCATTGTTTTGTTTTAATTGCCATGGCCCTAAGACTTTAGTGTATTAAAACCTACTTATGTCTATACATTTTCTTTTAAACAGAGAGGAGTTCTATGTTTCCTAGCTTCAATAAACTTATATGCGATTTTGAGACCAGGGTTACAAAGTAGGTCAAAACTTGCAAATGGAACTGTGGTATGACTAATTAATTTGTAAGAAATGTATATCAATTTAAAGATTAAAAAATCATGTAGAAAACAATCAAGACAAATAAATAAAAGTGTGTTACAAATGGTTACAACCATTTAATCAAGTGTAACAAATGTAGATCATCCCTAAGATTGAAATGAACAAAGCTTCAATTATGAATCTGTTTTCTTTAAACAGACTGAAGGGGCAAACCTCCAAACTAAGACAAATTCAATCTCACTTTTGGTCTCTTTCCTTTTCAATGGGAACTTTCTTTGGATTTTTTTTTCAACCAAGTAAAAACAGTAGGAACAGGATCAGGTATAAGTGACCTTCCACTTAGCCTACATACCCAGGGGAAAATCATGCAGCTATACTAATAATTGGTAAATTTTTTGTTGTTCATATTTTTGATTTACAAATAAAGTGAACATACCCCTTGATGCCTTTTTTATGTTCTTTACAAACATAATAAGTGCTTCAATTGCAAGTTTTTGAGCTCTTGAAAATGACCAAAATATACCCAAATAGTTTTTGAGTATAAAAAAGCTTAAAACATTGGTCTCAAACTTATTGTGTCATTATTAATCCATTTTTTAATGTTGTATAATCTATGAGTACTGATTTTCTACAATTAAGTTGGATTAACAAATTTTACAATATTATGCTGTTTTTCTTCTTCTTTGATGCCAAATTTTCAATTAAAGTATGTGTTTTTGGTCATTTTTGACTAAATAATGCATGTTTTTCAATGTCAAAGTTTGTTAGGTTAAGCAAGGTCAAAAAGTGCTTAAACTTGAACTAGCAATATAAGCAATTATTATATTTGTAAAGAACATACAAAAAGGCATCAAGTGGTATATTCACTTTATTTGTAAGTCAAAATATAAACAACAAAAATTTACCCCTAACACGCCTAATTTGCAAATATATAGCCCAAATTATATATTTCCAATGTTTTCTGCCACCTTTTACTTGTTTTTACAGTTCTTGTTTTGCCACAGTTGCTTCAATTAAGAGGTACTGGGGTTGAGGGATAGATTGGCAGAATCAATAGAAAATATGTAATTTCAGCTTTAGATTTCCATATTAGGAGGGTTGGGGCTAAAGTAGAGCAGGGCTGCATGTAGAATGTGTTAGCTATAATTATTATGTAAATTACAAAGAATCATCTCTTTTTAACAGGTTTCTTCTATAGGTCTACAGGTCCTTCTCTTGGCTTATACCACATCAAGCATTATATAACCAGAGAAGAATAAGTAGCAAAAAGCTATAAATACATAAGCACATGTTATTAAACAATGACTTCTCTAGTGCTTAACTACGACTTCTTAGTAATATTGACAAGAAATGAGTAACAGAAAGTGAAATTTAGTGTAAATGACAATCAGGAACTGGATACTGGCTCAAGGGGGCCAAAAACAGGGCTATATAATTGGAGTTCAAGAAGGTGGTGATTTTTTAGTGAAAAATACTTCCCTGGCTAATTTAGGACTTTAAATTGATTAGCCTACTGAAATTCTTCTATCCTATGCAATTGAAATATTTTTCCCCTTTTCAGAGCATTAAGACAATTTATCACAATAAAAAATATCTAAAGCATCTTGAATTGAATGACTAAAAAAAGGCAAATAACAACCACAATTTGCAATCTTACAACTTCTGGCCACACAAATTGTATTAGGCTACCCAGGCCTGAAATAATTGCTGAAGGTGTATTTGCCTGTAAAATTAGAAACAGGCCCGAAGCCCCAGCCTCTTCCTTGTCAGAACTTCACATAGCATTAAAGCAATAATAGGCCTATAGGCTATTTTACATGGGAAAAATGTCGTTATTCTCGTAGTTGTTGTTGTTGTTGTTTGGGGTTTGACGCGTTCGACCAATAGGTCATAGGTCATAGGTCGACCAATAGGTGTCACTTCAGTCAGTTGAATTTTTGAATTCACTGAACCAGAACAGTATCACTTGACTTGCTAATGGAGGGGGGCTATTTGCCTGCAGCAACTGCCTGCTTTGAAAAACGGGAATCAAATAGCAATTAAAATACATGTAAAACACAATAATAAAAAGTAATACAATTTTTACACATTAACCAACATCAATACAACCAAATGCCGATAAAATATATCAAAAATGATAAATAGGGTAAGACGACCGGTACTCGGTCACTTTGTTCACTCTTCACACTTTTTGACATTCAATCTACTATAACTACTTTATTATACCACCTAGAAATTTGATTTTTTCACAATTAAAATTGTCTCTGTTTTTTTAACAAGTAGGTCATTAATTTGAATAGTATTGCTTATACAGCGCTACGTATTTCGAATTTAGCAAAAGCTATCAGTTCAGCTAATACTCGGTCATATGTTTCTCCTATTGACAAAGATATTACGCAATAATACACAATCTCAGTCAGAGCCTTGCTTTTTCTTGGTCACTTCGAAAAAACCTGTTTAGACATTCTTTGCTGAGATCTATGACTCAGGCACTTTGTCTCGTTATTAGACATTTTAATGTTTTGAAATTTGTTATTTCAAATTGTATTTTCAGAGCAAAAATAGTGGATCCAGGATTTTCTTTGGGGGGGGGCGCGTAATAGGTGCTTTGATAAACTTATAAACAAGGAAATACCCGCAATCAAAAAGGAACCTTGACAATTATGCATCATAGATAGTAGAGGAAATGGTCTAAAGTGGTAACAAGTTTGGCCTTTATTTTAATACAACCGGTTATAATATAAACCGTTCAAAGTGCTCAATGCATCAGCTCTTTGTCTCAATACATATTAATTTTTAAAAGGTTAAATATTTTTGGAAAAATTTAAGATAATATGTTATTTTAAATTGGATTTTCAGAGAGAAAATAGTGGATTCAGGATTTTTTTTTTTTGGGCGGGGGCGCATAATAGGCTGCTTGGATAAACTTGCGATTGGATAAACAGAGAAAGGTACTACCCAAAGAATACCTTCAATTTAAAGGGAGCCTCAACAATTATGCGTCGTGGTAGGCAGTGGAAATGGTCGTAAATTTAATCTAAAATCTGGTGAGGGATGAAGTTCAAATAAATCTGTTGAAAGTAAGATGGTATGAAAATGTTGATACAAAAAATTAGTGACAAAGTTATTATGCAATAATACATATTCTCGTCCTGTCAGTCCCTGCTGCTATATTGGCTATGACTCAGGCTCTTTGTCTTGTTATTAAATATAAAAAAACAAGTTTTTTGAAATGAAAGTAAGGAGCGACATTAAAACTTAAACGAACAGAAATTACTCCGTATATGAAAGGGGCTTTTCCTTCTCGACGCCCCGCTCTTTACGCTAAAGTTTTTTATTGTTTTAAAATGTAGTTGCGACAAAGAATCAAACTTTAGCGCAAGGATCGGGATGTCGAGGAGGAAAAGCCCCTTTCATATACGGAGTAATTTCTGTTCGTTTTAAGTTTTAATGTCGCTCCTTACTTTCATTTCAAAAAACTTATT